>NC_056744.1:506487858-506532858 GCF_019279795.1 Protopterus annectens
TCAAAACCACTCTGAAAGACTTACTAGCTTAAATCTGTCACTTCTTGCTCAAAACCAGGATAAAGTATATCCCTGAATGTGACCGAGTACCTTTTCACTCCTTAATCCTCATTACTCTCCCTTCTTTCCATACTTCTATCAAATTCTCTTACCTGACTTTCTCTCTAAATATACCTTAAGCCTGTTTTTTCCTCACTTCATATTGCAATTCCTATGTTTATTAGACCAACTAACCTTTAATTTCTATACAAACTGTCTAAAATTTGTATAAATAATAAATGGTGGTACTATAACTTGTATTGATTCTTAGCTAATGTTTTTATCCATTTGTTATAATTATTTAAACTGCAGATGTTTTTTGTTTTATTTTTGAAGATTGTAAAATTATTGTTCTTAAAATGTTTTGTAATAATTTGGAACTTTTCTCCCTGGGCCTCTCCTGAAAGTCAGACTTTCCCAGTAATCAAATGTTAATAAATAAATAGATAAACTTAAACATTGATGCTATCAATCAACAAAAATATTTTATCAACACATTGACTACAAACAAACTTATAAATGAGAAATGCTAAGTAAACTTGGTTACAGAGTGTTTTACAAAAGCAGTTACATACTAAATGTCATTGGAACACATTATATGTAAATATGAAAGCAAAATATTCTGAGTTACTTTGCTTCTCAGTACTCATTTGAATACTATTTTTACAGGGCACATGTATAGTGACTTAACTCCAGTGTGATCCTTACAGTAAGTTACACACATTTTCAAAGAAAATAGAGTGTTACAGTAGATAAATGGGGGGATCCAGTAAACCCTATATGGTAACAAGGCAACTATTAAACCTGGAGTGTATTGTGTAATAATATGAATGGCTGGCATATCCTTGCATGTTGTTACTTTGTATTGTAAGCAAGTAAAAGATGGGAGACTTTTTTACAGAATGACCTTAACATCTGACAGCACAGACATATTTAAAAAAAAAAAAAAAAAAAAAGAGTAACAATCGCAACATACCCTTTTTTGTACCATAACAGAAATGCAGTTTTGTTCCCCTGCCCCAAAAAGAACAGGCAAATAACAACATCTTTGAAATGCTAAAAGTGCTGTTAAAATACCTGTCTCTGAAACATAGCTACAGATGTAATACAGGATATTCCATGTTCATAGGTTCATAGGTGTGTACTAGGCTAATGACCCTGGAGCCTTTACAAGCCTAGCCCATAGGATTACCCTGGCATCGTGCCACCCAACCTTAGTTCCCAGTGCCTCTGTCGAGCAGAGCCACTGGAGTGATCCCTGGGGTGAATTTTCTATTTCCAATCCACTCATCAAGATTTCTCTTGAAGAGGGCCAGTGAGGTGCTCTGCTTGATATGTATGGGAAGTCTATTCCATAGCATGGGCAGTCTCTGTGTTATGAACCTATCCCTCCAGCATGTTCTGCTGATTGTGGTAATGAGGTTGAGGTTTCTGGAGTGTGTGGTGCGGAGGGATTGGGAATTCTTTAGATGTAGCATTTCTAACAGAGCTGGGTCAGACATGGCTTTGTAAGTCAAGCAAGATTACCTCTAAGTAGGAGATATGAGACAGAATAGTTGGAGTTTTTTGAGTCTGTCCATATAGGACAAGTGTTTAAGGGCTAGGATCCTCTTTGTGAGGTACATTTGCAGCCTCTCCAGTTACTGCAGGTGTCTAGTGAGGTACATACAAAATGGGGCATTGTACTCGATGATTGGCCTAATGAGGGAAGAGTAGAAGGAGACAATGGATTCTTTCTTCCTAGATGCAAAACCCTTAGCAATGAGATGTGCCACATGGAAGGACTTTCTGACTGCAGTGGCAATATGGTGGTCAAAAGAGAGGTTGCTGTCAACCTTTGTTCCCAGATCTCTGATAACTCCTTCTGTGTTCAGTGGGCTACCATCGATGTGGTAATTCATGGGAACTGGGCATTGAGCTTAAGGCCATGGTTCTGACACCAGTTATTGGTCTTACTGAGACCTTTCTATGGGATGTCAACATTGCTTGGAGAGTTAATAATAGCTCCCAAATTGCAATCGTCTGTGAACTTTGTCAGCCAGAGACCCTTTGTGTTGGCCTGGACTTCAGAGAAGTAGATACCAAACAGGAGAAGACCAAGGACCAAACCTTGTGGGACTCCACTCGTGACTGGTCATCAGTCTGACTTAGAGTCAGCTACTTTCACACTGTGGGTTCTATCTGTGAGACAGTTTGCAACCCACCTAGTGATATAGAGGCTGATGCCTAGCTTAGTGAGTTTTTCTATGATTCCTGAGTGGGGAATGGTATCAAAGGCCTTGGCCAGATCAAGGTAGGCTGTATGAACCACCTTGCCTTCATCCACAGCTCTGGTGACTGACTCAAAAAGTCAACCAAGTTGAGCAGGCATGATCTACTTTTCACAAAACCGAACTGTGTGGGATCCAGAGTTTGTAGATTCCCTATATCCTTGTTTATTAGGTCCATAGTGATGCGTTCCAGAGCTTTGCATATCAGACTCATCAGGCTAATAGGGCAAAAGTTCCCGGGGTCTGTAGTCACTCCTGCTTTGTGGAGGGGGATGACTGCAGCAGTGTGCCATTCAGTAGGGACAAAGCCTGAGGTGAGGCTGTGATTGAACAGGGCACACAGGTGAGGTGCCATTTCACTCTGTAGTTCATCTAGAACATAGCCAGGGATATTATCAGGTCCCATAGAAGCTGTATTCTTGGCCTTGGACAGTGCTGTTTTAACCTGTGCAGCAGTAATACTGGGTTTCTGGCAATCTGCTGGTATTGTGATTGGTCCTCTGGGGGGGGGGAGAGGGGTAAAGTTGGCACTGAATCTATCAGCCTGTATATTGGCAATATCTGTTGGCTCGGTATAGGAGGTAGAATTGTGCATTAGCTCAGAGCAAATCTGGGTATTGCTGTGGAGATTCCTTACATAACTATAGAAGGCCTTGTGGTTATCTTTACTATTTGCTACAATTCTGTTTTCATAGCTAACTTTGGAGGATTTGATGAGGGATCACAACTTTTTGTTGAGGCTGGTAAGGGAGTTTCTCCAGTCTTGGGACTTCACCTTGTTCTGCATCAGTTTCCTCCTTCTGTTGTAGAGTTTGTTTATGGCAGGGGACCACCAGATGGACCTCCTTTTTTTGGATGAGAGTGTCTTGGTTCTATTGGGTATGGCGAGATCCTTGCATTTGTGTACGTGTTTGTAAAATGCATTGGTGTATGATTCGGTGGTCATGCAACTATTCTCCATTTGCTTGGATGCTGTGAAATTAGCCACCTCTGTTTTTAGGAGCCCAAAGTTAGCTTTGGAGAAGTTTTTCATGGTTGTTTCCTTTGCAGGGGGTGGGTGGGATGTGGATATCCAAGGTGATTAGTTTGTGGTCAGATCTAACCATGGAGGAGTTGACTATTGGTGTAGAGCAGCGGTCGGCCATGTTGGTAATGACCAGGTCAAGGATATTGCTACCTCTAGTGGGGGTAAGAATGAGCTGGTCCAGGGCATTGGAATTAATGAAATCCAGGAAACGCTGGGCAAGTGTATTTGTAGAGTAGCTTTCCCAGTTAATGGAGGGGTCGTTGAAGTTGCCCACTATGAGGGTATTAGGTTGGACCCTAATATTCTCCAGGGTGCTTAGGAATGTGGAGTGTGAGTCTTGGGACATGGTTGGGGACCTATAGTAGGCTATGACCTGAATTGCTGTATTACCCAATGTTAACTGCACCTGAAGTATCTCAGATGTGTTATTTTAGGCTACCAGTCTGGAGGTGTGCGCATCCTTTATGAATATGGGAAACACCACTGCCTTTGGAGCTCTGGTCCAAGATCTGGGGCTGAAAGGTGTGGAATGAGGTGCAGCCTGGTAGTGCAGGGGTGCTTTCAGCTGCCTTGAACCAGGTCTCTGTGATGGCACAAATGTAAATTTTCTCCATTTTAAGGAGTGCTTCGAGTGAGTGCATTTTGAGATTTAGACTTCTAGCATTGAGCAGCATGACCCTCAAATTGCATTTGTTTGTAGCTGTTATGGTGATAATTTGGTCTTTGGAACACTGCCTAAAAAGGCACTATAGGGGCGGCAAGAGTCTTGGCCAGTATCTGGAAGCCCAGGGGTGACAGATGCAGGCCATCTCTTGCAAAGCGCCAAGGTCTGTCAATCATGTCATCCCAGGCAGACAGATATTGGATCCCCTTAGAATTACACCAGAAACTTAGCCAATTGTTAAAATCAATCATTTTCTGCTTGTACTGTGGTATCATTCTGAGTTATGGTAGGATGCTTCTCAGGGCTAGGGTCATACCCACCTGGGCTACATAATCCAAGAGCTCCTCAATGTCTCTTTTCACGTAGTCCAGGGAAGTGCATCTCAGGTCATTCACACCCACATGTACAATGACAGAGTAATATTTGTACCTGTTGTTGAGGGACCTGAGTGCATGCATTATGTGGCAGATCCTGGCACCTGACAAGCAGCTGACTGTTACCTTTTCCTTACTCAACCTAGTGAGTGGTACATCAGTGTGCCTCACTATCAAGTCACCTATGACTAGTGTGTTGAGCATGCTGTTTTGCCTTAGGGGCTTTGGTTGAGTGGCAGACTGTTTAAGAGAGTTATGTGTCTCATGATTAGTGTTGTGTTGTGGTGGGTGAGTGCATTTCTGCTTTGGAGGTCTCTGCTGTTTGGGTAGATTTTTCAGAGCCTCTGCGAGGGTGGATGTGTGGTTTGTGTTTTTATGTGAAGGCAGTACTGGTGTGTGTTCTGGAGGGCTATGTGTTCCATGTGGTGTTGTGAAAGTGTTGACCTTCTCCTCTTGACCAGCTATTCCGGTCTTGGATGGAGAGCACATGGATTCCAATTTAGGTGCATCTCTCGCAAGTCTGAGTGTTGGGATATAAGAGGAGAGGGTTGTCAGTGTACATGAGGCAGTTGCTACATTGCCTCAGGTTGCCCAAGTTCACCAAGTTGATAGGAAAATGCACAGGGAACTGCCCTTTAGACATGCCTAGAGGGGTGGGCATTAATAATAAGTACTGGTGCTGTTTTCTTGTAGAACATTTAGTGCTGGTAGCACTTTTGTGTGCTACAATAATTGCTGCAAGAAGCCTGGTAAAGTGCTAGACTAATAAGCTAGTAAAAGTGCAGGAGAAGCAAGCACTAGCAGATCTAAGGGAAAAAAATTGAACAGCAGACTTTGGTATTGCTCAGAAGGTTGCAAACAGTCCTTGATGCAGCAAATCTGTACCAGGACTAGACTAGTTACAGGAAAGGTGGGGAACAAGCACAAACATGGCTTTTAAACCAGAAAGTTGAAAGAGATAGAAATCTGCCCAAATGGCCAATAAACTACAACTGCTGGGCCAGAAACCACTCCTCTTGTGGTAGATACACTACCTAGTGCTTATCACTCCCATTGATAAGCTAGAAGGCTTCCCTCCAACACAGAAAGGCTTGGGGGGGCTCAGAAGCTTACATGAAGTCCTCAGACGCTTACATACAGTCCTGGATACAGCAAATCTATATCTGGATGTGACTAGTTACAGAATAGGTGGGAAAAGCAGAAATGCAGTCTTTTAAACCAGAAAGTTGAAATATATGGAAGAACTGTCCAAAAGGCCAATAAACTACAATTTCTGGGCCAGAAACCCCTCCTCCTATGGTAGATAGGCTACCTAGTGCTTACCACTCCCACTGATAAGATAGAAGGCTTCCCTCCAACACCGAAAGGCTTGAGGGGGGGGGCTCAAAAGCTTACATGAAGTCCTCAGAAGCTTACAAACAGTCCTGGATACAGCAAATCTGTATTTGGACTAGACTAGTTACAGGAAAGGTGAGAAACAAGCGAAAATGTGGGCTTTTAAACCAGACAGTTGATAGAGATGTGATGGTATTGCCAGTCATGTATACCTGTGAAATGTCCTGACACACTTGCCCATGCCATCAGTACACTTCTGACTGTGTACAGATAGAAATGTAAAAGGTTTTGCTATTCTAGTCAATATATATATATATATATATATATATATATATATATATATATATATATATATATACGTTAGTATTAAACAGATTATTCATAATTATATGTCAGCATATGCAGTATGTAGCTGACAAAATGCAGACATACCTGCTCAAAAGCAGTAATCCTCTGTGCAGATATATCCCAAAATAATAGCCTCTCTTCTGTGTTCACCACATAAACAAGTGTGTGCACCTTCAATTTCCATAGCTACATGTTTGCTATTTCTGGTGTAGATTCCAGGCTGTCAGCATGGTGAACATGCAAATAAGGTGTGAACTCATTAGAACTGCTGAATCCCAAATACCTGGCTTCGTGTATGAGATATAAACACAGTGTAGGCATTCCCTCAGTGTTTGTTTTTAATGGATTGTAACTTTGAATGATTACTGGTTGGGAGAATGAAAGCACAACAGCACATGGTACATGTATGGTTGGAAAAGTATGTAAGTAGCACACAATTCACAGGTTGTGCTCAGTAACATCCAACCTGCCCTTCATTTGTTGGTAACTGCATATATTATTTCTAGTTAATATCCTCACACATTTTAAAACCAATGATATAGAATGGCTTACACATTGTATGCCTCAAATTACTGTCAGATAACTGATGAATAACCCACAAACACAGAGAGGTAAGACAGAGCTGTTTATTTGCAAGCAATAATGATAACAGATTGTATGACCAAAGTGCACTATATTCAAATATAATAAATGTACAAATAACTCTTGGATGGTTTCATATTACTGTAGATGATGTTGCAGTTGGTTGTGTGCAGAATAATTTCAGTTCCTTGCTGCAAAGCTGTGTGTGTGGCAAAGAGGGATAATGCGCCCATCCTGTGTTCTGAAGGGTCATTAGAGTGAGAAATCAAATCCAGATCTCTGCTGACATATGTCATGTGAGCCATCATTTTTTAGTCTGTATGCCATACACTGATTTTCCACATTTCAACAACTTGTTCTTTTTTGTATTTTTTCCCTTTTCTTTCTTGGTTTTTAAATTTTTTTAGGCCGGTGTTTGCGCTATGCAGCACATAGCACAATCAAGGGAATGGAGGAAATGAGTGGCAGGTTTGGCTGCACTTATCTTGTTTGTGCGAAGCATGGCAGTGCACAAACTGGACAACTGGACCACCTAGGAAGCAGGTAGGACCTAGACAGCCAAAAATAGAAGCCAGATACATTCAATTAATTCTGCTGGGCACCACACAAACCTGCTAAGCAACGTTGCCTGGATGTTCCCCAACAGCTACAGCCATCAATCATCTGCAGACAGGATCCAGACAGCCAAAAATAGAAAGCTGATGCATTTCAACAACTGATGTGACAACATATCACCTCTTTAATATATAGGCTGTACTTACATCTAAAGCAGAGTACTTCTCTTTAAAACTCATCAGGATGATTGAATGAGTGATTGTGATTTACCACCTAGCATATGCGAGGAATATCTATTTAATGGAGGACATTTGAAGTTTCTGAGTGGTACTGGGTGTGGTGACTGAGGTTTTTGAAGGTCTCAGTGGATGTAAGCTTAATAAGAACCTAAGCACTTATGAATTTAGCCATGTGATCTAAAAGAAACAGCGCTGTTAAACAGGAAATAGACAAAATGACTCAACTTAGAAATGTGCTGTAATAAGCAGCTACAGATAATAGCTAAGAACATTGCTAAACCAACAACTAGATGAACAGTTAATGAGATTACTGAGAGTTGCTAAATGTAAAAGTGTGGAAAAACTAAAATCCACAAAGCAAGAACAATGGCTACAACCAAATGTGAGGCTGAAATTTCATGAAACTAAATCTAATGCTCTAATAGTCAAGTGAAAGTAAAGTTCAGATGCTGCAAGATGTTGGGATATTGCCCACAGAACAGAGCAGTAAGTGACCTAGACTGTTACTATCAGCACTCAAAATAAACCACAGAAAATGTGTGCAGGTGGAGATGTGAGTGTCGCTGCACTCCCGTATTAAAGACCTTTCACTGTCTCTTACTCTCTTGCTGTACTGAAAAGTCATACATAGATGGAGATGGAAAATGATGATATGACAGTGTGGCATAGTTCCAACATAAAAGAATGATTTTCAGAGTGGTGTTTCTACATGCTATTGGTAACAGGCAGTAGGCTAAGTATTTGAGGAACTTCAATAACAAGAGAAAATCCAAATGGAATGTAAAAACACCAACAATAGAGCAATTCCACACCACTTACAACTTTTATTCACTGATTCTAGCAACCACCTGGTTGCACCGAGGTGCTAGAACCAGTGAATAAAAGTTTTAACAGCTGTGGAACTGCTCTATTGTTGGTGTTCTAACATTCCATTTGGATTTTCTCTTATTTTTTAAGTATTGAAAGGAACTTCTTTTATGCACTGTTACCAAAATGTTGTCATGGGACAGTGATGCAGGAATATACAAAAAAAATAAACTTTTATAAATACTCTTGGAGAAACTAACAAAATAAAGGCTTAAGGCACATAAAAATAAGAGAACGTCTTCAATTTTCTTACTAAGGACATACAATTGGTGAGAATGTTCCATCTAGGTCGCAAGAGTGTTGAAGATATACTACAGGCATCTTAGCCACAGAATGAGGCACAAATGAGTTAGGTGGCACCAGTAATGTACCAACATTTTTTACACACCATCTGATTGATTTCTACCTGTTGAATACTATGCTGCTGGACAAGTCTGAATGGAAATTGAAGAAGGACTGGGAACACTTCTAGAAGATGTCAAAGGAAATGGCCACATAAATCAAAGTGTTAACGGACTTTGTGGTTACTATTGTGGCAAATGGTGATAAATCATATGTCCTTTGGGATGGTACAAAGAAAACCAGAGAATTTCTTTGAATATTAACACAAAGCAAAAAACAAATATGGAACACTAATCCCAGCCTGAAAGGTACCAACACACCACTCATCCACTAATCATTCCTAAGTTTGACCTCTTTTCCTAACCATATAAATTTATCTAATACTATGGATGGACAATTCCCCACAATTTCCCCAGCCAACTGGTCAACAATGGCATCCCGAGGCAGTATAGCAAATGCCTCATGTTCACTGACAACCCTCTACTCCTAGTCTACACAAACTCAACATGTGAGAGATGCAACTATATTAAACTTGAATCCATGCTCTCTCACACACCAGTTAGTACATATGACAATGAACAGGTTGTCAGAATACACACCTCACCTTCTACTCCACCCAAACTACTACTACTGTTTGGAATCTATTTCTCTGAAGTATAAGTGAAAACTAAATGTCTATGTCTGACAAAGTTTGCTGATAACTGCAAACTAGGAGTGGTCATAGAATCTCCAAATGGTGTCAACATCCTACAAGAGGGTCTTAAACAAATGACTGGGGCCAAAGTCATAGCCTTAGACTCAATGCAAAAAAAGTGTTATCGTTCCTTTTGATAAGGGCAATGTTTCTGCTAACTGCCACTTCAATAGCAACACCTAAGGTGCACAGTCAGTGGTGAGAGACCTGGGCACTCAGGTTGACAGAAACCTCACCTTTGACCACCATGTCTCCACAGTGGTAAGAAGGGCATTCTATACTGTTCATCTCATAAGTAAGGGCATTGTCTCCATAAAAAAAGTTTTAACCTCCCTGTACTCTTCCCTCATCAGGCCAGTAATTGAGTAGAATGCCCCTATAGCTATGTACCTTTCCAAGCACCTGCACCAACTAGAGACACCACAAAGGTTCCTTACAAGGAAAATTACAGGTCTTCAGCATCTGTCCTATGTGGATCATCTGAAATCACTGTCACTTTATTCTGTTTCATACAGCCTACTCAGAGGTGATCTTTGCCTTGCATAGAAGGCAATCTGTTACCCTGCTTTATTGGAAATGCTGCATGTGTGTAAGTAAAATGGTACACGGGTTACTCACTCTAAAGATCTTAAGCTGGTATGTGACAGTAACAGAACCTGATTGAGGGACAGATTTATATTCTAGAGGTTAACACACCTTTGAAACAGACTCCCATGCAATCTGGATGCTAGGTTGGGTAACCATAAATTCACCCCAGAGGTTCCATCTGTGTCTCTCTTGGACAGGGGCAAAAGAGGCTGATCATGGAAATAGGGGTGGAACTTGACAAGACTCGTAAGGGTCCTAGAGCCAGTAGCCTAGTAACTTCCTATGATCCTATATAATTAGGCTCTTAGGCAAAGACAAGCCTTTAGTTCTTTCTGGAGAGTGAAAACAAATGAAAGCAGCACCTACATGAAAATAATTTATGGGGGTTGCAAATAACTAGCCATTCTGAGATAATTTTAATCCATAAAGAAAGTGCCCCTGATGCCTACCCAGAGACTGCAATGGTGGTGCTCAGTGCCAATTCATAAGAAAGTTATATGCCACTGAGTATAAAGAAACAAGAAGACTCCATGGCAATGGCAAGGGATTCTTGTGGGTATTGTAGGAAAAACCCAAAGAAGCATTAGATGTGTACCCACTGACTATATTATTTGTCATTCACTGGACAGCACAATTACCAATGATGATATGATATAAAGGAAAAACAGAAATGATACAGTAGTAGATATGTGAATGATCTAGTACTGAGGAAAAAGCAAAAAAAAAAAAAAAAAGCAACGATCTGTTGTATACGGCTTAGTTATCAAGGAAGAGATGCTATATATATGTCAACAAGTTTTATTATGTGACTCGAGGACTATAGATCTTGAAGCACTAGATTCCAGTGAATTAAAAGCAACACATCAGAAGTATGTCAGAACAGATGGAAAGAAGTCTCTTGCTCACAGTTTTAGATAAGGAAAATGAGGGTTTAACCAGAAATTGTCCTGAATGCTAGATGGTTAAATGCATTGGTAGAAGCAATTCGACATTGCTGGGACTAGCCGCTTGAACCCTGGCATTGTATTCATATCAATGTTACTTATTTGTATTTGTTTTCCATGGTAGAACACTGATTTCCATGGCTTTTTTTCAGACTCAGACCAGGAGCAGTGTCTGGTTAAGTGAATTTCTCAGAGTCACATAGTTAGGCAATGGAGGCTGATGGAATCAAACCTTGCACCATTAGACCCTAGGAAACAGCTTGTTAAGAGCTCCTTAATCCACTAAGCCAACTGCTTATTTGCTAACTTCCTTATTTACTGTATGGCAAGCACGTAGATGGAACGGTCCAGAAACCCTTTTCAGCTGCAGCCTAAAGTTCCAAAAGTCCCAAAGTGGACAATATGTTTCTATGAATGGGACATGCATACTCAAACTGGCCAGAAAGGCTAGAAATTATGTCAGTAACAGCCACAATGGCTGAAAGTAACATATTAGTGCTAGGAATAAAATTATCAAGAAACTGGTCACACTCATGATTAAACCACGTCAACTGTGGGTAAATTAAGCAATAACCCACGGCTGGGTGAGAGTAATGCTGGATTTACCCACAGTTGGCATGGTTTGATCATGAGGGTGAAGCCCAAGTCACCAAACAAAGCCAACTGTGGGTAAATCCAGCATTAACCACACCCAGCCGTGAGTTATTGCTATTATACAATGGTGTTAGTTTTGTATTGTGTTATGTTTGTGTTGTTGTTATTTAGGTTTTTGATTGCTTTAGTTTGTATTCTTCACTTTTTGTGAGATAAAATAGTCCACATTTTTACTTCATGTTTGCTGTTTACTTTATTTGCCTTTTAATTTAAATACAAGTTATTATTAATTTTTCAAGAGATCTTAGGAAATAATTATATAAATAAATGTAATTTTTAAAGCTTTTGGTATGTTTTTAGAACTGACAGGGAGAACGTACTGTAATTGCTTTTACATTTCATGCAGTTATTTACATTCTTTTCCTTATTGACTGTGTATGAAGCTACAGTGGAGTTTTAAACTGTATTTTTTTAAACTGTTAGCTTTTTTATATAGAGGTTGACAGTCCATGGCGATATGTTTTCCAGTAATGCTTTTAAGTTAGTTTTGCATAGCAATGAATGTTATGAAGCCGAGCAGTTACTGTGTTTGCTGCATGACAGAAATGTGAATGCCTATTGTGGTTGCCAGTATGGTGTTTTAAGCAGAGCAGTTACAGTGTGCTTTTTGTATGCATGTGAGGTGTTTTTTAAACTTTTTTAAATTATGTTTACATTTATTTTTGATACTTAAATATTATCGCAACCACACATTCTCGCCAGCACATTATCTTATCCACACTCTGGAATACTCATAAATACAAAAACCCACATAGCACTCATTAAAATAAAATCTCTCTGACCCTAATACCTAACAAACACTTTTGTCCATGCTGTTATTATCACAACCACGCATATTATGCAAGCACATTATTTGTGTTATTGACTCCTTCCTTGCTCCACAGGGTACGCATCCTCATGGTGGAATACTCATCAAAACAAAAAACTCACATGGCACTCACTACAACAAAATCTCTCCAACCCTAATACCAAACAAAACCTTTGGGCCACAGTTGGACTTTGTTATACAAGGTTCTGTACTGCCTTCATCTCTTCCCAGCCTAAATATTGTATAACAGCGGAGTTTATGCATGGACATTACTGAAGTACAGAATATATTTTACCTTAACTTTTTATTTTTATTTTATTTATTTTACATTTGTTGACCAGGCTGGTCTAACTGGATATATTTCCATTTTCAGTAGAGGCCCGGGGAGAAAAGCTCCAACATAGCACAAACTGAATATGCAATTGTATAACAAAAAAAAAAAAATAAAGTAACAAAGTAAAAGGTATATACAATCAAAAGAAGGCATACTCAAAATAAAAATACTAAGTAGGTGAATATTATAACAGTCATGTGATCGTTTGATAAGAGAGATACACTAAAATTCATTGTTAGTTTACTAAAACACTTGTGGTTATAAGTTTTCAGAGACCAGATTTTAGCATACAGAGGGGTATATAGAGTAAGATGTAGAACCATAAGCAGTATGAAGAAAAAAGGAAAGGTGGTTAATTAATCAGGGTTAGTGCAGGGACATAACCAGTGAGATTTTAGGTGACTTTTGAGTTTTTGCTTAAAGAGTGACAGTGATGGAAGTAGAGTTAGATTAGTAGGTAGAAGGTTCCAGTGTTTCCCAGCAGTATTGGAGAAGAGGCTGTCACCTGACAAGTTATTGAACTTCTTTTTATAATACAATGTTGACTGCTACTTTAAGAGTTAAAAAACTGTTGTAGCTGCTACACAACCCTGGATGGGAGAAGCTTCCCTTTTTTCGTGAAAAAACAATGAAATGTATTCTTTACACTTTAATCAATTAAGTGAGAGAATAAAGTTCCATTGCTTTCTAAACGTTATCATAGTCATAGTCGCACTTCTAACATTTCATTCCTTAGTCTCGGGATTAGCAATGACTCCATTCTCAATAAAATAAATAATGTGGTTGCAAGAAAATATGGTTGCGATATATGTCACACAAACCTACTTACTTGTGAAAATCGCCTGCCAAGAAATGATACGACTCCATTCTCAATAAAATAATGCATTGGCAAAAATGTGTGGTTGTGACAATATGTAAGCCAGAGTCTTAACTCACATTCCATTTCCATTACGTTTAAGTAGTTGCAGCACAACAGCAATATTTTATCTCTAAACATAAGACAAAATACTTTTTTTAAACAGTTAAAGTGCTGGTGTGAATGCTTGGTTCCGATAACAGAGTTTAAGTGTTGGCGAGAACACTTGGTTGCAATAATACGCAAGTACCTTTTTTAATGGTGAAATACACTTTGCAGTTGGACTGGAGATTTATTTTGTATTATGTCTGCCAGTAAGGTGTTTTTTGTTGGGTTGTCTTCATTAGAAGCCAATGCAAGATGATATATTAGCAGCCGGACTACTCCCTTTAGTTATGTTCGATTTACAATGTGCACGCTGGTTGGATTAGTGAATCAGTGTGCAAGTTTCTCGGCTTTGCAGAGTTTCCATTGTATAATCTTCAATATACCACATTCACACTGTTGGTTATTGCTATAATATCTGAACATGCAGAAAGAATGAACAACTGTATCTTTCTTCTTGTGGGCAGTTATGTGAGTCTGTAAAGCAGCCTGAAGAGGCTGGCGGTTGGTGTAAGTGTCAGTAGTTCTAGTTCTAGTCTTCCACATACATGGTGATACATCTGGGAAAAGGCAGCCCATACCTATAATTTGCACTTGACCTCAAAATCCCAAAGAAGGAGAATGACTTGTGGGCTGATATTATGGAAGTTGTAACCCATCAGGTTTAATGTAAAAGTTAAAAGAAAAGGCAAAGAAAATGTTGGGATGTATATTTATGAGTAAAGACTCGAGTAATATAAATATGATTTTGTTGCCTTTATGAGACCGTTTTAAGATAATTACTATGTGCGATTCTGATAGCCTTCTAGGAAGAAGAAAGATAGCAGAGTGCTGGTGAGAATACAGAGGAAGATAAGCAGATCAGTGGTGGAAATGAGTGTGATGTGTATGAACAGACAATTAAGGAGCATGTTTTCACTGTAGAAAGAAGAACGTTGGGGACCTAATAGAAACGTGTATCATCAATGGAGAAGTGAAATGGAATTTTAGCTGGATAAAAAGGTCACAGAGGGGATATGAATGTAAATCAAGGTAGGCCAGTTCATCATGAACATTAAGAAGTTTTTATTTTTAATGAGAAAGTAATGATCATGAAGACTGAGTTAGTAGAGTGAACTGTTGAGGTCAAGGAGATGAGATTTTTAAGAAGATGGTGACACTTGGAATAAGAGGATGGAAAGGGGAGGCATCTACCCTGGGCTAGATACCACACTTGGGCAGGTCAAGTGTTAGTGAGAACACAACCAGTAGTATGAACAAACAGACTGCATTATTAATAGAACCAGTAGTATGAACAGACTGCATAACTGCAAACAGGACCAATAGTATGAACAGACTGCATAACTGCAAACAGGACCAGTAGTATGAACAGACTGCATAACTGCAAACAGGACCAGTAGTATGAACAGACTGCATAACTGCAAACAGGACCAGTAGTATGAACAGACTGCATAACTGCAAACAGGACCAGTAGTATGAACAGACTGCATAACTGCAAACAGGACCAGTAGTATGAACAGACTGCATAACTGCAAACAGGACCAGTAGTATGAACAGACTGCATAACTGCAAACAGGACCAGTAGTATGAACAGACTGCATAACTGCAAACAGAACCAGTAGTATGAACAGACTGCATAACTACAAACAGGACCAGTAGTATGAACAGACTGCATAACTGCAAACAGGACCAGTAGTATGAACAGACTGCATAACTGCAAACAGGACCAGTAGTATGAACAGACTGCATAACTGCAAACAGGACCAGTAGTATGAACAGACTGCATAACTGCAAACAGGACCAGTAGTATGAACAGACTGCATAACTGCAAACAGGACCAGTAGTATGAACAGACTGCATAACTGCAAACAGGACCAGTAGTATGAACAGACTGCATAACTGCAAACAGGACCAGTAGTATGAACAGACTGCATAACTGCAAACAGGACCAGTAGTATGAACAGACTGCATAACTGCAAACAGGACCAGTAGTATGAACAGACTGCATAACTGCAAACAGAACCAGTAGTATGAACAGACTGCATAACTACAAACAGGACCAGTAGTATGAACAGACTGCATAACTGCAAACAGGACCAGTAGTATGAACAGACTGCATAACTGCAAACAGGACCAGTAGTATGAACAGACTGCATAACTGCAAACAGGACCAGTAGTATGAACAGACTGCATAACTGCAAACAGGACCAGTAGTATGAACAGACTGCATAACTGCAAACAGGACCAGTAGTATGAACAGACTGCATAACTGCAAACAGGACCAGTAGTATGAACAGACTGCATAACTGCAAACAGGACCAGTAGTATGAACAGACTGCATAACTGCAAACAGGACCAGTAGTATGAACAGACTGCATAACTGCAAACAGAACCAGTAGTATGAACAGACTGCATAACTGCAAATAGGACCAGTAGTATGAACAGACTCCATTACTGCAAACAGGACCAGTAGTATGAACAGACTGCATTACTGCAAACAGGACCAGTAGTATGAACAGACTGCATAACTGCAAACAGGACCAGTAGTATGAACAAACAGACTGCATTATTAACAGAACCAGTAGTATGAACAGACCGCATAACTGCAAACAGGACCAGTAGTATGAACAGACTGCATAACTGCAAACAGGACCAGTAGTATGAACAGACTGCATAACTGCAAACAGAACCAGTAGTATGAACAGACTGCATAACTGCAAATAGGACCAGTAGTATGAACAGACTCCATTACTGCAAACAGGACCAGTAGTATGAACAGACTGCATTACTGCAAACAGGACCAGTAGTATGAACAGACTGCATAACTGCAAACAGGACCAGTAGTATGAACAAACAGACTGCATTATTAACAGAACCAGTAGTATGAACAGACCGCATAACTGCAAACAGGACCAGTAGTATGAACAGACTGCATAACTGCAAACAACTGCAAACAGGACCAGTAGTATGAACAGACTGCATAACTGCAAACAGAACCAGTAGTATGAACAGACTGCATAACTGCAAATAGGACCAGTAGTATGAACAGACTCCATTACTGCAAACAGGACCAGTAGTATGAACAGACTGCATTACTGCAAACAGGACCAGTAGTATGAACAGACTGCATAACTGCAAACAGGACCAGTAGTATGAACAAACAGACTGCATTATTAACAGAACCAGTAGTATGAACAGACCGCATAACTGCAAACAGGACCAGTAGTATGAACAGACTGCATAACTGCAAACAGGACCAGTAGTATGAACAGACTGCATAACTGCAAACAGAACCAGTAGTATGAACAGACTGCATAACTGCAAATAGGACCAGTAGTATGAACAGACTCAATTACTGCAAACAGGACCAGTAGTATGAACAGACTGCATTACTGCAAACAGGACCAGTAGTATGAACAGACTGCATAACTGCAAACAGGACCAGTAGTATGAACAAACAGACTGCATTATTAACAGAACCAGTAGTATGAACAGACCGCATAACTGCAAACAGGACCAGTAGTATGAACAGACTGCATAACTGCAAACAGGACCAGTAGTATGAACAGACTGCATAACTGCAAACAGAACCAGTAGTATGAACAGACTGCATAACTGCAAATAGGACCAGTAGTATGAACAGACTCCATTACTGCAAACAGGACCAGTAGTATGAACAGACTGCATTACTGCAAACAGGACCAGTAGTATGAACAGACTGCATAACTGCAAACAGGACCAGTAGTATGAACAAACAGACTGCATTATTAACAGAACCAGTAGTATGAACAGACCGCATAACTGCAAACAGGACCAGTAGTATGAACAGACTGCATAACTGCAAACAGGACCAGTAGTATGAACAGACTGCATAACTGCAAACAGGACCAGTAGTATGAACAGACTGCATAACTGCAAACAGAACCAGTAGTATGAACAGACTGCATAACTGCAAATAGGACCAGTAGTATGAACAGACTGCATAACTGCAAACAGGACCAGTAGTATGAACAGACTGCATTACTGCAAACAGGACCAGTAGTATGAACAGACTGCATAACTGCAAACAGGACCAGTAGTATGAACAAACAGACTGCATTATTAACAGAACCAGTAGTATGAACAGACCGCATAACTGCAAACAGGACCAGTAGTATGAACAGACTGCATAACTGCAAACAGGACCAGTAGTATGAACAGACTGCATAACTGCAAACAGAACCAGTAGTATGAACAGACTGCATAACTGCAAATAGGACCAGTAGTATGAACAGACTCCATTACTGCAAACAGGACCAGTAGTATGAACAGACTGCATTACTGCAAACAGGACCAGTAGTATGAACAGACTGCATAACTGCAAACAGGACCAGTAGTATGAACAAACAGACTGCATTATTAACAGAACCAGTAGTATGAACAGACTGCATAACTGCAAACAGGACCAGTAGTATGAACAGACTGCATAACTGCAAACAGGACCAGTAGTATGAACAGACTGCATAACTGCAAACAGGACCAGTAGTATGAACAGACTGCATAACTGCAAACAGGACCAGTAGTATGAACAGACTGCATAACTGCAAACAGGACCAGTAGTATGAACAGACTGCATAACTGCAAACAGGACCAGTAGTATGAACAGACTGCATAACTGCAAACAGGACCAGTAGTATGAACAGACTGCATAACTGCAAACAGGACCAGTAGTATGAACAGACTGCATAACTGCAAACAGGACCAGTAGTATGAACAGACTGCATTACTGCAAACAGGACCAGAAGTATGAACAGACTGCATAACTGCAAACAGGACCAGTAATATGAATAGACTGCATTACTGCAAACAGGACCAGTAGTATGGACAGACTGCATTACTGCAAACAGGACCAGTAGTATGAATAGAATGCATAACTGCAAGCAGGACCAGTACTATGAACAGACTGCATAACTGCAAACAGGACCAGTAGTATGAACAGACTGCATAACTGCAAACAGGACCAGTAGTATGAACAGACTGCATAACTGCAAACAGGACCAGTAGTATGAACAGACTGCATAACTGCAAACAGGACCAGTAGTATGAACAGACTGCATAACTGCAAACAGGACCAGTAGTATGAACAGACTGTATAACTGCAAACAGGACCAGTAGTATGAACAGACTGCATAACTGCAAACAGGACCAGTAGTATGAACAGACTGCATAACTGCAAACAGGACCAGTAGTATGAACAGACTGCATAACTGCAAATAGGACCAGTAGTATGAACAGACTCCATTACTGCAAACAGGGCCAGTAGTATGAACAGACTGCATTACTGCAAACAGGACCAGTAGTATGAACAGACTGCATAACTGCAAACAGGACCAGTAGTATGAACAAACAGACTGCATTATTAACAGAACCAGTAGTATGAACAGACTGCATAACTGCAAACAGGACCAGTAGTATGAACAGACTGCATAACTGCAAACAGGACCAGTAGTATGAACAGGCTGCATAACTGCAAACAGGACCAGTAGTATGAACAGACTGCATAACTGCAAACAGGACCAGTAGTATGAACAGACTGCATAACTGCAAACAGGACCAGTAGTATGAACAGACTGCATAACTGCAAACAGGACCAGTAGTATGAACAGACTGCATAACTGCAAACAGGACCAGTAGTATGAACAGTCTGCATAACTGCAAACAGGACCAGTAGTATGAACAGACTGCATAACTGCAAACAGGACCAGTAGTATGAACAGACTGCATTACTGCAAACAGGACCAGAAGTATGAACAGACTGCATAACTGCAAACAGGACCAGTAATATGAATAGACTGCATTACTGCAAACAGGACCAGTAGTATGGACAGACTGCATTACTGCAAACAGGACCAGTAGTATGAATAGAATGCATAACTGCAAGCAGGACCAGTACTATGAACAGACTGCATAACTGCAAACAGGACCAGTAGTATGAACAGACTGCATAACTGCAAACAGGACCAGTAGTATGAACAGACTGCATAACTGCAAACAGGACCAGTAGTATGAACAGACTGCATAACTGCAAACAGGACCAGTAGTATGAACAGACTGCATAACTGCAAATAGGACCAGTAGTATGAATAGACTGCATAACTGCAAACAGGACCATCAGTATGAACAGACTGCATAACTGCAAACAGGACCAGTAGTTTGAAAAAGTAGGCAGGTTTGAGAAACTGAGTTTCATATTTTCATGCCATCCATCCAACTTGTTGCTGCAATATTTGCAGGCTGTGCTTACTGCTGTGGTTTAAAACCAGAATGAAATATGGCACTAAGGACATAGTGTATTACTCAGCACAATACAATCATGAGATCACCAGTGGGAAGTAAGAATTCACCAAAGGTGAGAAAAGAAGGCTGTCTGGAAAATTTTGACTTAGATACAAAGGTTTCCATAGAAGGGAATCATTTTCCTTATGAACACAGCTGATAGGAGTTCATCTGATTCTGACATGCAGTAGGACAGAACTTATATCCATAATAATTCAGACAGGATGGAAAAAGTTCAGAGGGATGTAACTTAAATAATATAGCAATAACCCATGCCTGGGTGTGGGTAATGCTGGATTTACCCATGGTTGGCATGGTTTGGTCCCGAGGGCGAAGCCGGAGGGACCAAACAAAGACAACCGTGGGTAAATACAGCATTACCCACACCCAGGCGTGGGTTATTGCTATTATACCATGACATTATTTAAGAAAAGAAACTATTACTTTTCTTAAATAATGGCATAGTATAATGCCTGTTTACTGCCCTTCCGCAGATGTCTGGCATCCGCGGCAGTTCCGATGTACTGCGCGCCTGCGTAGTACATCAGAACTGTGGGCAAAAGCAATGGAGAAAGCAAGATCTCCATTGCTTTTTTTTAGTTCGCTATGTTAAATGGGTTTGACATAGCGAGACAGCTTTAAAATAAGCAACGGAGATGTCTGTTGCTTATTTTAAAACTGTCTCGCTATGTTAAACTCATTTAACATAGCGAAACACTAAAAAAAGCAACGGAGATCTTGCTTTCTCCGTTGCTTTTTTTTAAAACCTGTCTCGCTATGTTAAATGGGTTTAGCATAGCGAGACAGCTTTAAAATAAGCAACGGAGATTTCCGTTGCTTATTTTAAAGCTGCCTCGCTATGTTAAACCCATTTAACATAGCCAGACAGTGTTTTAAAAAGAGAGTTATACTAATGGAAAAAAGTCCGGGCGACCGGACCTTTTTCCATTAGTATAACTCGATTTACAACGGGCACGCTGGCCAATCAGCGTGCACGTTTTGGAATAATAATGGGGGGTCATGATATAATATAAGATTTACACCAGAAGCTGTGTGAGCAGAGAAAACCTGAATGATTTTAACGCATATATTCAGACATAATAATCTGAAAAGGATATGATAGAAACCTTCACATTAAATAGGGAGAATATCAAAGCTAATACAAGTGGTATCCTTCTGATAAAGGAGCACAGAGAAGCAGACATAACAACTTATAAACTGAGCGAGGTTACTTACAAGCAATTTGAAGAAGTGATTTGCCCTGTTTGAACCTGCACTTTCTATCAGAAGGTCATGCATTATGAAAAGGCACTCCGGCCCTCTTGGGTATCCCTTTTAGCACAAGTGCCACTAAGCCAAGCTAAGTTATATTGTTTACAAACAGAAACACCTTCTGTACATTTACAGAAAATTCATTTATATTTTTCCTGACTGCAAATTACCATATTTTTAAGCTGACAGCTACTTTATCGTAAAAATACAAAACTCCTGAAAATAAATTATTCTTTAGAGACAGAGATGAGCATGTTTTACATGGCTGAGTTTGATATTTGACACCAAGTCTCAAAAGTCATGCCCGTCAGTTCAATATTCATGCCATTTGGCACAATATTTAATTAGCGTGTCTGCATTAAGGAAGCACTGGACAAATAAATAATATTTTAGCAATGGGAATACAGAAAGCTTGTCATTAGGTGCAGCTAAGCACCTAGCATTTATTGCTAATTCCACTAAAGTGAATTTATTTAAATGTTAGGGAAAATGCTGTAGGCAGCCGTAATTGCTCTTTGACCAGCCTTTTTTTCCCCTTATGAATGTATTTTAAAAAATGAAATGTTTTTTTTGTATTTGATTATTTCCATTTATTGCATGTTGGGTTCTGAAACAAGATTCTGAGCAGCTGTGGATTTTTTTATTAATAACAACTAATTTTGAACACTGTAGTGGTTTACTGTGAGAACTCTTCCTGTCTTGCATTATTAGGAGCTACTATCTGTAGACATGCTATGGCATTTGTTTTCAAAAGAGCCAGAACGTTTCTTGTCTTTTCTCATCAAGATACTTCTTGCTACTGAATCTTAAAGATTCAGAATTTCAGAATACCCACAAGGAAAGACCAATTGCTGCTGAAAAACATTAGACCAAACTACGAAGTACACTTTGGAAAATATAATTCAAGCCTTTCCATCCCTATCAAGAGACTTCAGTGGTTGACATAAACCCCACGCCTGGCATGTGCTTCTTCCATCTCAACACAGTCGCTTGCCAAAGCTAATTATGCTATAGGAAACCACCACCAATTATCTTGTTTTCAAAAAACATTCTCACCATGGAGGAAATTAATGGGGACTATTTTATGTGCATAATTTGACTTCTCCCCTTTTCTGCTGTAGTTTTTTTCCATGCATTCACACATACCCTCACCCATCTCTCTTTTGTGTCAAAAGGTTATCTGCTGTTGGGTGTACACGCACACACATACACACATGCACACGCACACACATGCACACACACACACACACACACACACACACACACACACACACACACACACACACACACACACACACACACACACACACACACACATACACACACTTTTGCTGTCATTCACAGAACCATCCACACACTCACACACACAAGAAAAACAAATATATACACACACACTTTTTTATGCTTCTTTTACACTCACTAAATAGCTAAAGTGCTGCATAGTGAGTGTAAGATAGCTGAATTGAGCTTGCTTGCTCTTCAATGCATACACGCACACACACACACACACACACACACACACACACACACACACACACACACACACACACACACACACACACACACACACTTCTATTTTTTTTCTTTTTTTTTTAATTTTACAGTCGCTAAACAATCATATCCTTCAGCAAAATGCATGTTAACACAAACCCTATTATTCTAGCAAAGCAATATTTAAAGTCTGTCCCTATTTTTGAGCCTTGGTCCTCCCATTTTGACAGGTTTTGTCCAGACTTCCAACACTAAGAGGTTGATGATGCACATGCAATCCCGTTAAATTTCAGAAGGATTGCTGCTATGTCAGCAGCAGAACGTAAAACTTGCATTACTGGTGACAGAAACACAAACTGAATGTTTCATTCACAATGGGAACAAAAAAAGAGTCTAGGGAAGAGGATGCACAAGATTATTAAAGTAAATCGACATTGTGGGCAGGAATTACATGATGTTATTAAAGTGGGTGTGACTTTGGATGGACTAAATTCGTGCATGAATTTCAAACACTAGGATTGTCCCTTTATATGGCGTTTCTTTCACAAGAGACAAGAACTCTTCTATAGTTGGGGAGATGTTAGAGTTCCTTTTTCTAGTGATATACATAATTCATATTATGATATCAGTATTACTCCACAAGGCAGATAGCAGCATGGCAGCACTGTGTTTAAAAAGTCTGGAAAAAATTACCTTCCATTTTAAAAACTAGTCTGGAAAAATGTCTGAAAACACAGAGGCCTGATAGGTATGATGACTAATTATTTATGCAGTTAATAAAAACATACAGTACTGGAAAATGTAACACTCAACTTCTTATAGATTCGTAGGTTCATAGGTGTGTACTAGGCTAATGGCCCTGAAGCCTATATAAGCCTAGCCCAAGAAGATTCCCTATCATAATGCCGCCCAAAGATAGTTCCCAGTGCCCTTGTCAAGCAAGGCCACAGAAGTAATCCCCGGGGTGAACTTCCTGTTGCCCACCCACTCATCAAGATTTCTCTTAAAGAGGGCCAGTGAAATCTTCTGCTTGATGTGAATGGGAAGTTTGTTCCAGAGTATGGGAAGTCTCTGGGTTATGAACCTGTCCCTCCAGCATGTTCTGTTTATTGTGGTAATGAGGTTAAGGTCCCTGGACCGTCTGGCACGGAGGGATTAGGATTTCTTTACGTGCAGCATATATAGCAGCTTTGGGTCAGACATGGCTTTGCAGGTCAAGTAGAGATTGTATCTAAGTAGGTGATAACACACAGAGTATAGCTGGAGTTTTTTTGAGTCTGTCCATACAGGGCATGTGTCTAAGGCCTAAGATCCTCTTAGTGAGGTATTTTTGTGGCCTTTCCTGTTGTTGTAGGTGTGTAGTGAGGTGCATACCAAATGGGGCATTATATTCTATAATAGGTCTAATGAGGGATTAGTAAAGATGGATTATGACCTCTTTCTTTTTGGATGAGCAACCTTTTTGTAATGAGATGTGCCACATAGAAGGACTTTCTGACTATAGTGGCAATGTGGTTATCAAAGGAGAGGTTGCTGTCAATCTGTGCCCCCAGGTCTCTTATCACACCTTCGGTGTTTAGTGGTCTACCACCTATGTGGTAGTTCATGGGCACCAAATTTTTCCCAGAGGTAATGACAATGCACTTTTTGGCATTGAGCTTAAGGCCATGGTTCTGGCATCAGTCAATAATGTCAGTGAGACCTTTTTGTAGAATGTCTACATCAGTTGGAGAATCAATAATGGCTTCCAGTTTGCAATCATCCCTCGTCCCTTTGTGTTGGCTTGAACTTCAGAGAAGTAGATGCCAAACAGGAGAGGACCTAGGACCAATCCCTGTAGGATACCACTTGTAACTGGTCGGTAGTCAGATTTGGAGTCTGCTACTTTCATAGTGTGGGTTCTATCAGTGAGTCAGTTGGCAACCCATCTTATTACATAGAGGTTTATGCCTAGTTTAGTGAGTCTATCTATGATTCCTGAGTGAGGGATGGTGTTGAAGGCCTTGGCAAGATCTAGGTAGGCTGTGTGAACTACGTTGCCCTCATCCACAGCTCTGGTGACAGACTCAAAGAAGTCTATCAGGCTGAACAGGCATGATCTACCTTTCCCAAACCCATACAGTGTAGGGTCCAGAGTTTGGAGATTCCCCATGTCCTTATTTATAAGGTCCATGATGATGCACTCCATAGCCTTACATATCAGACTCATCAGGCTAATGGGGCAGTAGTTCCCAGGGTCTGCAGTCACTCCCCCTTTGTGCAGTGGGATGACCGTAGCAGTGCACCATTTGGTAGGAACAAAGCCTGAAATGAGGCTGTGATTGAACAGGGTACTTAGGTGTGGTGCCAGTTCAGTTCACTTTGTAATTCACGTAGAACATATCCAGGAATATTATCAGGTCCCATTGGAGCTGTATTCTTGGCTTTGGACAGTGTGGTTTTTACCTGTGCAGTTCAAAAATCAGGAGATGAAGCAAAAAAATAATAGGAAGGACAAAGGCCCAAAATCGGGGACAATGGACAATTTTAAACATTACAATAACTCACTTAAAAAGTTAATAGATTAACAAGTTTTGCATCAACATGCATTTTTTGAAGTCCAGCCTCATGATGCAGATGGATAAAGCCCTTACTATACCCCAGACAACCTGGGATCGGCTAACAACATGGACACTGAAATGACTGAGTGGGGCAGAGGATGGGAATGAACAGCTGATACTGGCTTGCCAATCCTGAGAGAGAGAGGCTGCCTAGCTTTGTTGTAATAGAAGCATTAATAATCGGGTGAACTTTGCGCTGCAGGTGGTAGATCATTTGGTCTGGAGGTAGCACATTCATAGAAGCAGGCCTGCGCTTCCTGTATGCAGCTGTGGAATGAGGGGATTACATCACACTGTTCAGTAACAGAATGATTCTGTACCAGCATCCTCAATTCCCTTACTGACCCAGATGTAGGTCAGCTAAAGTGGGTCTGGTACAAATAATAAACAGGGAGAGGTGCTACTGACCGCTCATCACGAGCTGTGATGAGAGGGGACTTAAAAAAAGACGCTTTTTCTGAACAATAGGTAGTCTGAAGATCGAATTAGCAGTTACCAGACTTGAAATTTCATTGATTTACCAAAAAAAAAAAAAAAAAAAAAAAAATAGAAGGGACAGGGAAAACGTATGGGGCAACATCAGGGAGCCTTGGAAGGTATGTTGGGAAAATGAGAACAGAAGAGGCAGGATTAGTTTAGTTTGGTGGGGGGATCAGGTGATATAGGAGAAAATGGGGACTGCAAAGGTCACTAAGGAGGTCATGCAGTTTGTTGATAAGGAATCTGTGCAACATTCTGGTTGGGCTTCTGTCAGTAAGACACTTCCAGGTGTAGTGTGTTGACATACTAAAAGCTTGCCCTTAAGTCTTTGCCTTTCAATACATGTACCGTTTCAAACAGAGCATACTATATAAATGGTGCAGACTCCTGGAAGGTGTATGAAAGGTAAGTTAACTACACAGAAATGAACTCTGCATATTTTTGGGCTAATGAGCTTCTCACATGGTCAGATATAGTTTGGGGGTATAGCATAGCAATTTCTGAGAAAGTACATGTCTGAATCATAACTGACACTTCTATGGTTAAATAGCTGCCAAAAAAACTTCTAGCCTTTTAACACCAAAGTTGCTGAAGATGATGGAAATTATTCTCAATTATGTAAATTACTAGCTAAACTGACTGTATTCCCCTGAGACGATGCTACATAAATAAGTAACGTTGTTACCTTACACTGCAAAGATGTAAAGCTGATAAAATCTGAAGATCAAGAAGACAAGGTTTTTAAATTAGCATAATCGAGTATTTGTGATTATTATTATTGATACCTTATGTTGGGACAGCTCCATTTCCATACAAATGTCTGTCCATACACTACCCAGCATCTAGAATGGTGGAAGGTGAACAGCCAAGTGTTTTGTCATGAAATGGCACATTTTATTTTGCATACGTTCAACAAAAACAAAGATTTAGCAGCACCAAAATACAGGGGGACTACAGCACCCGCTATCTAGGTCTGAGTAGTAGCCTGGGGCTGCTATGAATTGACAAGAGTAGGAAGGAGTAACAAAGTAGGACTGGCACTAGCTTTTCTATGTTGGGATGGGATGGACGGGATCTGCGGGGATTTCCACTGTGACTCTTGATGGAGGCGAGATTAACAGACTCAAGAGAATTCAAGGGACCTCAGGGCAGCACGGCACAGGAGCAGGTACAACATATGTCAGTGAAAGCATGTGGTGTGTGGCATGAAGACCAGTAATGTATGCCTTGGCCCAATCTCATAAAGGGAGTAAAACTTAAAGTGCATTCAAAAAACTTCAGATGCTATATACAATGTCAGCGGACTCCTGCTTCCCACTGCCTGGAAAAAAATGATGCAGTTACTGATAAATATGGTTCTAAATTCAAAAAACAGTTCATAAAGAGAAACAAAAATGAGCACGGAGTAAGCTGCTGCTGAACTATTTTCCTAGTTTAGTTGGTGTCTACTCCTATCATAATACGGGGTTACATATAATGTGGAGGGCAGGAGTTGGTGCCTCCTCATATTGTCATATGGGATTACACATAATGTGGATTGCAGGAGTTGGTGCCTCCTGTCATGACACGGGGTTACACATAATGCAGAGGGCAGGTGTTGGTGCCTCCTCCTATCATGACATGGGGTTACCCATAATGTGGAGAGCAGGAGTCGGTACCTCCTTCTAGCATGACATGGGATTACACATAATGTGGAGGGCAAGGAGTTGGTGCCTCCTCCGATCATGACATGGGATTACACATAATGTGGAGGGCAGGAGTTGGTGCCCCCTCCCGTCATGACATGAGGTTACACATGATGCGGAGGGCAGGAGTTGGTCCTTCATCCTATCATGACATGGGGTTACACATGATGCAGAGGGCAGGGGATGATGCCTCCTCCTAGCATGACATAAGGTTACACATGATGAGGAGGGTAGGAGTTGGTGCCTCCTCCTAACATGATATGGGGTTACATATAATATGGAGGGCAGGATGGTCAGATGGTAAGGCTAGAGAGGCCTAATTAAACAGATGAATACAACTGAAAACATCTCCTACAAAACAGAAAATCGACAGAGAAAGGAGGGTTTCACAAAAAACGGCCATCAGGACAAATGTATACAAACATTACTGAGGCCCCTTTTCAGTCATGACTTTGTTGTAGGAATTAAAATAACTCAACAAAAATACAATCAGAAAGGAAAACAAAATATAATATAATACAGTCAGAATACAATTGCACATAATGAAAAAAAGGATGTTACACAAACGAGGAAAAGAAACTGTTTTGTAAAACTTAAGAAAAGTTGAGCTGGTATGAAGGAATAAAAAAAAGCTGAATGTTTAATGGCACAATATGGGGAAATGCTAACAAAAAAAAAAAAGTTAGGAAGATATCCTGACCCAGTACATAAGCTACTGCATAACGTGTGATTAATGCAATTTGTGTTAAAAAATACCAGGATTTCGTGATGAGAATAGAGGTAATTAGACAACACTGTGAACTGTATGTGCATTGCTCTAACGATTTTACAGGAAAAATGAAAAATACATTAAAACCTTAATCTGGCAGATGAAACCATGACAAGAATACGTGAAAAAATAAAATATAATAAAAGATCTAAGTCAAAACAACAAGGACTGGGCACATCAAAATAATAAATAAATAAATACATACACGCACACTATTTTATGTTTCTTTTACACTTGCTAAACAGCTAAAGCACTGCTTAGTGAATGTAAAATAATGGCTGAATTGATCTCGCTCACTCTTGAATGCACACACACACACACACACACACACACACACACACACACACACACACACACACACACACACAAAAATTCTATATTTTTTTTTTTACTTCTTTTTTTTTATTTTATACTTGCTAAATAACGTTGCTTAGCGAGTGTCAAATAATGATGGACATTTGCTTTCCCGGAGTCCAAGCTTCACAACTCTACAGCAAGCTTACCTTCCAACTGTCCAGATTTTTGCAGAATTCAGATTTTGTGTTCTGTGGTGCTTCCACAACTTACACTATTCTTTAGAATGTGTTAATAGATAGGTAGGATGTTCAAATATGGCAGTGCTTAACTTCTACAAGTGTGACTGCAAATTAATTCAGGATTGTTTTACACACAGCTGCAGTGGCAACTTTTACAACCCCAGATGGCTGTAAAAATCATTTTACCAGACACATCTCTTTGGCAAAACGCTGCTGATGTCATCCCTTTATAGATGCTGTATGTCTCACCCAGCTGGCTGTAAAAATCATTTTACCAGACACATCTCTTTGGCAAAACGCTGCTGATGTCATCCCTTTATAGATGCTGTAAGTCTCACTTGTACTCAGAATTTGCCTGTGGCACTGGCTGCTGATAATATTCTACATAGATGGTGTAAGTGGTTAGGTAAGTGGATCGAGTCCATCACTGCTTAAACAGTGTGACAGTGATTACTGTCATATAGCTATGCCCACCCTGCAAGCACCTTTATACACACTTCCACTTATGAGATGTATTTACAGTGGCACTCAGTGACACAAGCTGTGATGATGTGAGGCAGTGCCAGCTGTGCCAGGGAGCGTAGGGCAGTACATGTTTATCATATGCCAGCATAGCTAGCTGGCATTTTGTAAAGAATTTGATGTTATTTGACTATCACACTGATTTGTATGGATGCTTATGTTAAAATGTATTTGTAAAGCTGCTTGGGTTAAAAATGTATCAACAGTGGGTCCTGCTGAACAGAAAAGAAATATACATGTATGTCAGACTGCATTGCTGCAACTGATGAAATGTATATGAGGATACTGGAAGGGAAGGGGTTAAGCTCAGCACAGCTAACCTTAAGAAAAATAGCTTGGAATTAAATTACTTGGTTTAGGCCATAAAGATTTTATCTCACAGGTCTGAATGCTGCCAGAGAATAGCTTGTTAGTTTCTGCAGGAAGGGTGGAAGTGTTAGAATTGTTTTACAGTTTCCAGATGTGTAATAAACCTTAGCTAAAGCTCTATGTGTGTATTGTGGCACATTGGTGCAAGATACTGGCTTAGTTTCTAGTGAGAGGATAGAGTGGGCACTACAGAGTGAGGTGATCATGTAGCTAGCACTGAAATTGTATTTGAATACTAGTGAGAGATCTGAGGTGTGCACTCTGTTTTTTGACCCTACATGGCACTCATCCACTTTCATCTTGCCTTGCTTTAGTAAGTAACTAGGGAACATTCATTCTTCAGTCAGTTAAAAAATATAGTGAGATTAGCTAATTGTTTTTTTTTTATCTGTCTGAGTCTTTCCATTGGTGCGGTTTTGTATATTTCCTGTTATTGAGACTCTGGTGTTTATTGCAAATAGATATTCAGTATTTTCATTTTTTATTATGTATTATTAAATATATTTAAACTTTTCATTGTGGCCGGCATTTTAGAAAATATTCAACCTTTGACAGTACTTGCATTTATTTAGTGACACTGTGGCTCCACATTCCAGAAAGTTTTGCTGCTTGGTTAAACACTACCATTTATATAAGCATTAATTTTACTAAGTATAATTGGGTACCTTGGTAAGAGCCTTAAAGTAGCTGGCTTTAGATGTTCTGGTGGCAGTAAATCTACCTTATAGTCTGGGTGGAAATGGCAGAGCAGGTAAGTTGTGTTAGCCTTTACCAGGTGGGTGGGTGTGTGAGTGTGTGTGTGTGTTGTGTGTGAAAATCAAATCTCAGAGTATGTGCAACAGCTACTTTGAACAGAGAAAATACGAGCACTGATTTCATTGTGAGGGTGGTGGAGGACTTGGCTTAGAATACCTGACAAAGGACTCAGCTCCATAGTCGTCAGTGGGGAGTCTTAATTGGGGCCTGGAGAGAAAGCCCAGCTCCAGGACTGGAGTGTGCATTCTTTGTGTGCTCTTAAGAGAAATTGTACTTGGTGCAGAGGACTGCATTTTAAAATACTGTGCATGTATATTTTTCTCAGTGTGAGCATTCCCCACTGGTATCAGTGGTAAGAATTGAGACTCCTTGATCACTGGCCGAAAGGATGGATGTCACAAATTGGTGAGCAGTGGTGTGGATATTAATTGAGCTTCTGTAGCCTGTAAGCAGTTGTCACTAAAGGTGTGTTTAGTGACCTAATGGTTAAGGTGTTTGCCTTACAAACACAAGGTGCAGGGTTTGAATCTCACAAGGGATAATTGGCTAGGCTTAAAATGGCTCGCAAGGGCAGTTAGCCTAGTACTAACCTATGAACCTATAATTCATACAAATATTTTGGGTTGGGAGGGTGGACTAATGGTTAAGGTGCTTGCCTTACAAACGCAAGGTGCAAGGTTTGAGTCTCACAAGGGATAATTGGCTAAGCTTAAAATGGCTTGCAAGGGCAGTTAGCTTAGTACTAATCTATGAACCTATGAACACTCAGCAGCCACAAGGTAAACATATATAATCATATATTTGAAATAGTATATAGAAATATGATGTTGACCAAGGGTTCTGGGTATGGTTCCTGACCCCCTTACTCCATGGTAAAGCTGTAACTGCTGTTCCTAAATTGAATGATACTGATTGTTTAAATTGTGACAAAGTTGAACAATGTTTATTGGAATGTTCTAAGTTAACATCAACCTTTACTATCAGTCTTAATCATAACTACCCTTATCTCAACGTACCATCTCACCTTTTTTGAAATTTCACTTAACAACTATCTTATCTCCTCACAAACACACACTTCTACTATACTCACTTTCACGCCATACCCTAATGTTAATTCCACCCCTAGCTATCATCTACCTAAATACCACAGGCAACATCACCTTACCTACCCCATACTATCTAACACAATAACCAAAACCCTAACAAGTCAAAAGAGGAACTACTTAACTAAACTAGTTAATCCTACCCTACAAGATGGAGACATCCACCCAAACCCTGGCCCTAACTCACCACCTCCCCATAACCACTCACCTAACCTCAATAATAACTTCCTTATAGGGCACCTTAACATCCAAAGCATAAATAAGAAAATACCCTTCATCCATGCCCTCTTAGATACCCACTCATTTGACATTCTCTGCCTCTCTGAAACCTGGCTAAACACAGGCACTAAAGACTCAGAGATTATTCCTCAAGGTTATAACATAGTAAGACACGACCGCTTAAAACGCAAGGGTGGTGGAGTAGCAATACTTTTCAAAAATCAACTTAACATCACTACTCAACCAGCATGCCCAAACCAAAATACCAAAACAGAAGCTATCATTATTAAACTCCAACTTAATACCAAAAAATCTATTTATATTATTTGTTTGTATCTTCCCCCAGGTAATAACATCCCAATATTAGAAGACTTTCTAAGTTGGGTTTCTACCACCTACCCCCAAGAAACCATAATTCTTGGCGACGTTAACATAGACTGGAACTCTATTAATAATGACAATCCCTCCTCTCATATTAACCTACATGGTTTCTCACAAACTATTACCTCAACTACAAGAGTCAATAAGCCCAGTAAGAAAGAGAGTATACTAGACTGGATACTCACAAATAAAGTTAACAAACAATATAAAGTAGGTACTTTGCCAGATGACATCAGCGACCACTCCCTAACCTACATTACTAGACTAAAATCAGGATATGTTAACCTCCCAAATACAAGACTAATTCGATCTCAAAAGCATTTTAACATAGACCTCTTTAAAGCTGATCTGAGAGCATGTAAATGGAATTGTTTAAAATCACTTCCCCTGGAGGAAGCAGTATTATTTTTTAATACTACATTCTTATCCATACTTGATACACATGCTCCTGAGCTCTATTAGAATTAAGACCAAACCTGCCCCATGGCTGACCTCCAATACTAAAAAACTTATGCATGCTAGAAACAAAGCATGGACAAAATGGAGATGTGATAGACAAAACCCTGATTTAGTTAATTTCCGCCAGCTTAGAAACCTTGCAAAAAAATCAATAATCTCTGACAAGAAAAACTTCTACTGTAAACTTCAGGAAACTCATATTAACAACTCCAAACAGTTCTGGTCCTCAGTAAATAGACTTCTCTCCCCAGGGACTGCTAAAACTCCTTCCCTCTAAATGCTGACCCAGAAACCCCTCTCCAGACTGCTAATGTCTTCAACTCTTTTTCTCTGAAACTATTCAATCCTTAGCCAAACAAATGAACCCTAACAACTCTCATATACCAACTACCATAACTACCTCCTCTTTCAACTTCTCTCTAAAACCTATATCTACCTCTTTCATCTATAAACTCATTCAAAAACTGAAACCCTGTACCCCTTCTGCTGACAAGCTCCCTTCTCTGTTCCTTCAGAAAGCTGCCAAAGAAATTGCATATCCTATATCCTTACTTATCAACAGAACTATCCAAGAAGGAACCATCCCTGATATCTGGAAAGTATCCTATATTATCCCACTGCATAAAGGAGGTAACTCCCTTGACCTTTCCAACTTTAGACCAATTGCCCTTCTCTCACCCCTAGCAAAGATCATGGAAAAATGTATTCATCAACAACTTGTACACTATCTCTCTCTTCACAGCATAATAGCAAACTGCCAGCATGGTTTCAGACCCCACCATAGTACCACCTCTGCCCTTCTATCCTTTGTAGATACTATCAACAAAAATTGAAACAACAACACTCTCTTCCGCTCTTTTCATTGATCTCTCTAAAGCTTTCGACATGGTCAACCACTCACTCTTAATTCACATTCTTGAATCTCTCCCTTGTGATAAACTAGCAACTAATTGGTTTAAATCCTATCTTAGCAACAGACAACAAGCAGTAATATGGGAAAACCATATCTCTTCACTCTTGCCTATTTCCATCGGAGTTCCCCAGGGCTCCATTCTGGGTCCACTCCTGTTCTCCCTCTTTATTAACGACCTTCAGACTGCTATCCCACAAGCTACCTGCATACAATATGCAGATGATTCTACCCTTATCTGCACAGCCCCTTCCTCTACTGAACTGACCTCATTGACCCAAAAGACCTTTAACACAGTAGAAAATTGGTTTTCTAAACGGTTTCTCCTACTAAATGCCAAAAAAACTAAACTCCTCCTCTTCTCACCACTGTCCCTCCTTTAAACTTTACCATTTCTTCAAATAATGGCACTATCATCTCACCTGAACCAACCACTAAACTCTTAGGGATAACCATTGACAATAATCTTTCCAGCATTCAGCACATTAACAACACCATAAAGATTGTTAACAGGAAAATTGGATCCCTTTATCGCATCAAACCTTTTCTAACCCCAGCAACTAGAACCAAATTGCACAATCTCATCTCCTATCTACTCTCCTATATGCTTCCCCATTTATACAAACCTTAAGAAAAAATCTCAATAAACTTGCAACTTGCTATAACAACATAGCTCGTTTAGCCACTGGTAACCCCCTTTAGGACCCACCATTGTACAAACCTAAAACAACTTGGCTGGCTCAATTTCAAAACTACCTAATAATATCTCAACTCACTATAGCCCACAACATATTACACCTTCCTGACAACACCCCTATACTCTCTCAACTTCTAATCCCTTACAACAATCTCAACTCACTTGCTGCTCTAGTAAACTCATGACAAAATCTATAAAGGTAAACAATACAGCAGGTGGTTCTCTATTCACTAACACTATAGGAAGAAGTTGGAATCTCTTACCTAGTGACATAACCTTGACTACATCCCTGCCTCAATTCAAACAGAAAATCAAACTTGTTAGTTTCTAAGGTGGAAGTGTTAGAATTGTTTTGTTCCTGTAATACACCTGACTAAAGCTCTATGTGTCACTCTGTTTTTGACTCTACCTGTCACTCATCCACTTTCATCTTGCCTTGCTTTAGTAAGTAACTAGGCATTCATTCTTCAGTCAGTTAAAAATAAGTGATTAGCTAATTGTGTTATTGAGACTCTGGTGTTTATTGCAAATAGATATTCAATGTATTATTAAATATATTTAAACTATTTTAGAAAATATTCAACCTTTGACAGTACTTGCATTTATTTAGTGACACTGTACTACCATTTATATAAGCATTAATTTTACTAAGTATAATTGGGTACCTTGGTATTTAAAGTAGCTGGTAGATGTTCTTTTTAAAGTATATTTTTTTCCCTAGGCTTAAAATGGACAAGTATAGCCTAGTACTAACCTATGAACCTATAATTCATACAAATAGGTAAACATATATAAATATTTGAAATAGTATATAGAAATAAACACCTAAAGGTTACAGAAAAAAAATTGTGAGCATAGACATAGGGCAGATGAAAGTGTATGTGATTATATTGCTGAGCTAAGCACCTATTTTCATAGGTGGATGAGTGGGTGTCAGGTCAACACTTTTGAAAGGCTGGCAAACCTTTTGCTGAGAGAACAAGCCCTTAGTACTTTGCTGAGGACATGAGAATCTGGTTGGCAGGCTGGGAGTGTCTGTAGATTAGCTGGGGAGAAAAAGGGATCTCTACTTGGCAAGCAGGACACCACTAAACAAGAAGGGGATACCCAGTGTTGCACATGGATATAAGGGAATCTATGGTGGGCAGCCTAAACCACCCCAACAGAGTCTACTAGTAAAAGGGGAAGCCACTAGTTCAGGTGCATGGCCAAGATCAGGCTTTATATGTTTTAAATGTAACTAGAGGTGACATGTAGAATAAAAATGTCCACTGAGACAAGGTGGGGAACAAAAGGTGAGAGAGCCAGTAAGTGGGAATAACAGCATGCCAGTGGTAAGTTGTCTGAAGACACCAGGGGTACCAAACTATCACTGGAGTTTGTATCCTATCTTAGTAGATGGAAAATAGGACACCGGCAAGAGAGATGCAGCCTCTGACATAACCATTGTCATGCATGCAGCGGTTAAAGAAGAGCAATACCTGCTTGGCTGTCCATTCCAGTCAGATGTTTAGGAGGGAACCCATTCCAAGTACTTTTGGCCAGGGTTCTCCTTGACGAGAAGGGTGGAAAAGGAAGCAAGCAAGTAGGTGTGTGTGAGGATATCCCTACAGATGTCTTGATAGGGAATGATTTTAATAATGCAGTTACATGCAGTCAGGCTTGGAGACAGGCATGTGGATCTAGTAGCCTGGGGGAGACCCAGACAGACCACAACTGAAGCCAGGGTTGGTGATGTGGCTATTTAAGGGAGGGAGATACCCTGTAGTAGTGAGTCTGAAGGTGAGCCATAGCTGCTTATAGGTATTGATGTTCCCTTGGACAGGGTGACTGCAAGGGCAGAGGTGAGTGGTAATGCTCAGGCTGACAGTGAGGCACCACTGACAGAAGATACCAGATTTCCTGTGGAAGGGTAGCTGGAAAGGATCACAAAGGTAAAGGTCAGACAGGATCAGCTCTCGGACCCTACATTATGAGGCTTGAGGGAGGTAGCTAAGGCAACACCTGATTCTCAAGGAAAAGAGAAGTCTGTATATTGGAAAAAAGGTTTACTGTATAGAGTGAACCCCTGATGGAGGGCTACAGGGTGAGGTAATACAGCAGTTGGTACAGTCCAGATCCTACCATCTGGCACTTCTAGCCATAGCCCATGCCATTCCTTTGCAGGCCATATGGGCATAAAGCATGCCAAGAGATGTATTGTTCAGAACTTTTATTGTAATGGGATTGCAAGGGAGTACCAGTGTACTGCAAAACCTGTACACAGTGCTAAAAAGTAGGCAAGGTAAGAGACAAGGTCAAAGCTTCTTTGATGCCTTTGCCTGTGATTGATGAGTCCTTTCAGAGGGTACCTATGGATATTGTGGAGCCTCTGAGTACCTCAAGTTCCATAGGAAAGAACTATATCCCAGTGGCAGTAGATTATGCTACTAGAAACCCTGAGGTGGTGGCTATGTCCTCCATCGAGTCTGAGAAGGTGTCAAATCATTTGCTAGATATTTTCAGCAAGGTAGGTTTCTCAAGAGAAATATTGACTGACAGAGGTCCCGATTTCATGTCAGAAATGCTCGCTTGTCTGTGGGAGTGCTGTGGGGTAAAGCACCTAAAGACTACACCATACGCCCACCAGACTAATGGTCTTGGGAGAGGTTAAACTCTACACTGAAGACCATGCTAAGGGCATTTGCAGACCAGTGTAAGACAGAGTGGGGCAAACATTTGTCCCATCTGTTGTTTGCATACACAGAGGTACCCCAGGATACCACAGGTTTTCACCATTTGACTTGCTGTACAGGCATAGTGTGACGGGGCACTTGGATTTGATTTGTGATGAGTAGGAGGGTGAGTCTGTATCCCACAAGGAGTCTGTTATGGCATATGCCCTAAACATCAGGATAAGGCTTAGGGAGCTCATGGGCTTGGCCCAGGAGAACCTGTCAATAGCCCAACAACAGAAAATGGTTTGGTATGACAGGAATGCTCAAGCCTGAGAGTATGTTGTGGGACAGCAAATTCCTGTCAGACAAAATAAGCTGCAGGTAGCTTGGGAAAGACACTTTAAAGTGGTAAGGAAGGTCAGTAATGTTAACTACATGTTCCTTAGAGCAGCTGGGTGGGCTAAGTATCTGAACCCTATTGATCTGATTAAGGGCTAATGGCAGGTGACCTTGTCTCCCACCAATAGAGGGAGATCAGCCTTTGTGACTTTGTTCAGATTATACAAGTTCATGAAGATGCCCTTTGGGATGAAAAATGCCCAAGTGACCTAACAGAGTCTGGTAGATCATACCCTAGCAGGAGATTATGCCCATACTTACCTGGACAATATTGCCATCTACAGTAATTCCTGGTAAGAGAACAGTGAGCATGTCAGGAAGGTCTTGGGTAGACTGCAAAGGGCAGGGTTAATCATTAAGTCCAGTAAGTGATAAGTGGGTATGGCAGAGGTCTCCTATCTGGGACATAGAGTGGGGAGTGGTAGCATCAGGCCAGAACCAGACAAAGTGGAAGTTATTCAGGCATGGCCTGCCCCTGTTACCATAAAACAGGTGAGGTGATTCTTGGGGACAGTGGGGTACTATAAAAAATGTAATTCCCAATTATAGTACAATAGCTGCTCCTCTCACATACCTGTTGAGGAAAGACAGGCAAGACAAGGTAGTATGGACCCTAGCCTGTGAGCAGGCATTCCAAAAGCTTAAAGGGGCTTTGGGAAGACCCCCTTGCTAGCCAGTCCAGATTACAACAAAGAATTTGTTGTGCAGGTGGATGCTTCAAACCATGGGATAGGGGCTGTACTCAGCCAGGTTTCCTCATATGGAGAAGAGCACCCTCTTGTATATTTCAACCCAGGGAGAAATGTTATGCAGCTGTAGAAAAAAGCATAGCCACAGTATGGGCACTGAAAAAACTTCAGCTGAATCTGTATGGAAGGAAATTCACTGTGGCTATACACCACAATCCTTTAACATTGCTACATCAAGCCAGCCAGCAAAATGCCAAGTTATTAAGGTTTAGCCCAGGGCTGCAGACATATGATATGACATGACAGTGCAGCACTGTAATGGTTCACCAATACCAATGCAGATGGGGTGTCAATACATGGTGTAGGTTAATGTGTTCCCAAACAGGCTCATTTCTCTCATGCAATGCTTCTCCGGGGTCACTTGAAAAACTAGCTGGAGTCTTCAAAGTGGTGAGAGATGTGATGATATGAGGTAGTGCCAGCTGTGCTAAGGAGAGTAAGGCAGTGCATGTGTAACATATGCCAGCATAGCTAGATGGTGTTTTGTAAACAATCATATGCCATTTGAATATCAAACTGATTTGTATAGACGCTTGTGTTAAAATGTATTTGTAAATTGCTTGTGTTAAAAATGTTATCAACAGTGAGTCCTGGTGGGCAGAAAAGAAATATACACGTCAGACTTTATTGTTGTGACTGATAAAATGTACATATTTAAATATAAGATACTGGAAGGGAAGGGGTTAAGCTCATCCCAACTAACCTTAAGAAAAATAGCCTGAAATTAAATTAATTGGTTTAGGCCAGAAATATTTTATATCATAGGTCTGAATGCTGCCAGGCAATCGCTTGTTAGTTTCTGCAGGAAGGGTGGAAGTGTTGGAATTGTTTTATAGTTTCCAGATGCTGTAATAAACCTTAGCTAAAGTTTTGTGTGTGTATTGTGACACATCAGTGCAGATCCTGGCTTAGTTTCTAGTGAGGGGGTAGTCGGAGAACCACAGAATCAGGTAACCAGAGGTGATAACATTTTATAGCCAGCTCTAAAGTTGTGTTTGAATAATAGTGAAAGGTATGAGGTGCACACTCTGTTTTCAGACCTGATAAGACACTCATTCACTTTCATCTTGCCTTACATTAGTAAGTAACTAGGAAACAGTAATTCTTCAGTCAGTTAGAAAAATATAGTGAAATTAGCTAAATGTTTTTTTTTTTTTTTGTATCTGTCTGAGTTTTTCAGTTAGTGTTTATTTTTTTCTTTTTCCTGTGAATTAAACTCTGATGTTTATTGTAAATAGATATTCAATATTTTCATTTTTTATCATTTATTATTAAGTGTATATATATATATATATATATATATATATATATATATATATATATATATATATATATATATGGTTCCCTATCAGAAGCCTGAAACACTATAAGCCTGAAAATCAAAATCCTGAAACCAAAAGCCTGAAAATTCAAAATCCCGAAAACCCAAAATCCTGAAACTCAAAATCCTGAAAACACAAATAATGCTAATATGTCACTATAAAGACACTAATATCTACCAACTGACCCTGACCCTAACCCTAACCCTAAGGTCCGTCACTATCGCACACTCACCTGACCGCTTAAACCTAACTCACTTAAACCGCCCCTAACCCCAATATATGTCACTATTGCAAACATGCCTAACCTGCGCCCTAACCATAACTCACTTAAACCGCCCCTAACCCTAACAGAAAACCAACCACACACTTACCTGAACCCAACACATGACCTAACACCACAGGGCTAACAATAGCAAAGCCACAATGACGTCAGTATGTCCATTTTGTGTTTTCAGGATTTTGAGTTTCAGGATTTTGGGTTTTCGGGATTTTGAATTTTCAGGCTTTTGGTTTCAGGATTTTGATTTTCAGGCTTATAGTGTTTCAGGCTTCTGAATGTAGTAGTATGGGGAACTATACCATGGCCTTGTATATCAATGCTAGTCACCCTGAGTGAAGCCCATCTGGAGGTAATCCTCCTGGGTCATTTCCAGGTGCAGAGATTTCTTGAACAAGGCCACCCTTTAAAGGTTTGGTGAGATACTTTTGCTACACAGCTGCTGCAATCAGGTCCCTGATGTCCATTCCGAATACCCCTGATAGGTTTATCATTGGTCACCTTGGAGTCCTTGTTTTTCCGGCGTATGACTGTGTATTTTTTTGGCTTCATGATAAGGTGGGCAATGTAGATTGCTGCTACCCTTTTATCTACAAATGTGGTCATCCGCAATTTATATATCACCCCTGGGTCCCCAGGTCGTCTTCTTCTGTGTCGCCTTAAAGGAGACCCTTTATGCTTTAGCTGGGTAACTAGACCTTAAAAGGAGGCTGGCCTCTCATTTTTGGCTGACCACTTTTAAGTGGTGTCAGGCACCAGTCCTCGTATGGTGAGAGTGATCTGAAGGTGATCTGTATGTTTAGTATTTTACTTTCTGATGGCCCCTTAATGAGTCCATGATAGTTTTTCAATGATACCCCCTTCTGTGTTTGCTTCTTTGGCCACATGTAGATAATGACAAGAGTGGAATGGAGGACTGGTCCCCAGGTCAATGATCTTGAGGACTAGTAATCATTTCAACCAAGTCAGCTAGGCATGGACTTGTTTTGAGGTTCCAAAAAGGGTTTGTGAATTAGTTTGCTCATTTTAAGCAAATGGGTTTGCACCATTCCTCTGTCATCCGTTTCTGTGAGACCCTTCTGAAGGATATCGTGATCAGATGTATTTTTTCTTCTCCAGGCCTAATGGCTTTGGTGACTGTTCAAAACTAAAGCAAGTAACCCCCTTGTGATTTGCCTTTGACAAAGCCAAATGAGTAAAACAGCCTGTCAGCAATCCAGATGTGAGCTGCTACACACACCACTTTGATCTTTGAGTCTGACATGGCATCAGCAACTTGGATGTGGTGGGTTTTTTTCTGGGAGAGAGCAGGTTCTACCGTGATGCTGTGTGGATTGTTTGTTATGAGGCTTTCTCAATGATACCACGGCTTGGGGGGTTTTGGGGAGAGCCTTTGCACTCGGTAGGGGTCCTGTATGGACTGCCTTCTCATCAATGGCTTTGGTGACTGTGTTGAAAAAAGTCAACCGCGTTTAAAGAGTGATCTGCCTTTGACAAAAGCCAAACTGGGAAGGATCCAAAGTCTGCAATTCCCTATATATATATATATATATATATATATATATATATATATATATATATATATATATATATATATATATATATATTCCAGGAACTTTAATTGTGTCTGGTCATTTAGAAAATGTTTAACCTCTGAGACTACTTGCATTTATTTAGTGGAACTGTGGTTCCATGTTCTTAAAAGTCTTTCTGCTTGGTTAAACACTACCATTTGTATAAGTATTAATTTTACTAAATGTTATTGGGTACCCAAGTAAGAGCCTTAAAGTAGCTGGCTTTGGGTGTTCTGGTGGCAGTAAATCTACCTTATAGTCTGGGTTGAGATGGCAGAACAGGTAAGCTGTGCCAGCCTTCCCCAGGTGTGTGTGTGTGTGGTGTGTGTGTGACAGCTACTTTGCACAGGGACACTGAGCGCACTAATTTCATAGACAGGGTGGTTGAGGATTTGGCTTGGAACACCCAGCTGAGGACTCAGCTCTATAGTGGCCAGTGGGTAGTCTTATATAAGGCCTGGATAGAAAGCCCATCCCCAGAAATGGAGTGTGCATTCCCTGCATGCTTGTAAGGGAAACTGTACTTGGTGCAGAGGACTGCATCTGAAAATACTGTGTTTGTTTATTTTTCTCAGTGTGAACATTCCCCACCAGTATCAGTGTTGAGGACTGAGGGTCCTTGATCAGTAGTCCAGAGGAGGGATGTCACACAAGAAAATCCCATTCCATAGTGAAAGTAAGTTTTTTGCTACACAATGATTACTTAATGTTAACATACCTGCAGGATGTCACATTTGGAGTGTGACTTCTCCTGTGTTGCATGACTTTGACACTGTGCTTTTCACATTGCGTAACTGCATATGTAGGATGTTTAAAGCCAGCTGTGAATGTGTCTTTCTCTCTCATACTGTGTATACATATATGATATGTAGCTGCACTTTGACCACTTTTAACACAAACATCCAGCTAATAAATGGTGGTGATGTCATCCATTTAACTGTGCATCTTCACAGTTGTACCTCAACATGTCTTGTGGCACTTGTGATTCAGGCACTAATCTGTAGATTGTGATCTTCGATAGTTCAAATGTAACCGTTACTGCTTAGACTGCACTGTGTCAAATCTTATTGTGACTCTCCCTGTTACTAACACTGCTGTCAAACTAATTTGCTTTGTACACACATTGATGTTAATCCATCTTATTAAAAGCTGGGCTTATTTGTCACACAGCAATGTTTTATTCAGAGTAATGATGACATGTGATTGCACTTTCATTACATGACATATTTAGGAAGTGTTATCCTCTGGCACAAAGGAATAAGACAACATTCTGTATGTTGTTGACTTAGTACAGCAATTATAGTCACAGACATCCCTTGTAGCATTAACATGATGTAAGGCCTTCAGATACCCACATATATCACAATTGTAGTGACACTGCTATCCTGTACAATATTATGCATTTTCTGTTGTCAAATACATGTGTTTAACAACCACATACAGTGCCTGTTAGCATTGTGTGGCCTTATACTGTAATGCATGAAAGGCATCCACCACAGTTATAATGTATCCATTTATAGTGGGAGAGGCCTCCAGTATAGCTCAGAGAATGTTCACCACACATATATATATATCTGATGTAATAAATTAGCATTGGCGGAGTGTCACAATAATATTCAGATTGCCACTGTGGTGCTTGTGGTTGATCCAGATGTCACTAGTAGGTAGAGTCAGATAGCTTGCTGTTCAATTCCTGAAAGGTGCAAGATTATATGAATGTACTAATGTTACATAAACACCATTGTGTCTACTTATTGTCATCCATTTTTATGTTGGACAATGATATATCATCACAGGCTGTGACTGCATGGCCCTAAAATGGTTCATTGGGGCATGATGTGCTGTGAGTGGTCCTGTGACACATGCATTTAGTACTGGCTTGTATAGCATAAATGCACAGATAGAGTGTGGCTCAGTTCTGAGGCAGTGCATGTCCTACACAAGGGAAATAGCTTTCTTGTCAAAGAAGCATTGATACTGTAATGATCAGTGTTATGTGGAGAGTAACATGTGTATCACCTTTCCAGTATTCTGACTAAATCCAGTTGTCCATAATACATTCGTAACTCCTGACTTAATGCACACATTCAGTTCAATTGTTTGTGACAGCCTTCATTGTTATCTGATGTGAAACATGCAGTCAATACAGAGGACTGGAGAGGACCTTGTATAATAGGCAGGGGTTTGAATCTGGTAACATCTGTCTGTCTATCAAACAACAGTAGCTTACACAAAGGCAATTATCAAGGCACACAGAGGTCTACTTTTTTCAGACATTGTCTTACAAGGTAGGTCATCCATACACCTTATATGATAGGAAAGTTTAGTAAGCCCTTCAAATGTGTTCTCCAAGATATGACTGAAATACATATTTCTCTGGTGACCATGATTGTTATGCATCTCTCTGATTTCTGTACTGCCATGTGTTTGAAAATGACATGATGTGAATGTTTCTTATGTAATTCATTGCTCTCATGCATTACCTATTCACAAGATAATTATGCTCTGTATTGCATGTCTTCATCAGGATATGTCTTTATTACTCAGATTTTTTGTTATCACACTATACATCTTAATGGCAGATGAGGGATTTCTTAAATGTTTCTTACTGCATGTATGCTGCCAGATCATCAGAAACTGTGACTGGCTCTCTGTTACAACACATTTTATTGTGTTGCTGCTGTTGAATTACTGATATTACTGTCCCTTAGGTGATTTCTGCTTAACATACAAGGTCATTTCAAACCCAGAGCTGTTGGACATGCTACACTTAAAGAAATCCCAATCCCTCAGAGCCACACACTCCAGGGATCTAAACGTTGTCATCACAATGAACAAAACATGCTGGAGGGATAGGTTCCTAACCCAGAGACTCCCCACACTCTAGAATAGACTGCCCATACATGTCAAGCAGAACACCTCTTTGGACCTCTTCAAAAGGAACCTTGATGATTGAATGGAAGATAAGAAATTCACCCCGGGGATCACGTCAGTCACCCTGCTAGACAGGGGTCCAGGGAAGTAAATATTGTGGGAAGAAATAGCCAGAGAATTGTTATGGCTAGGCTTGTATAGGCCCTAGGGCCTTTAGCCTAGTACCAGCCTATGAACCATGTAAGCATGCCCAGTATAACAATGTTGGAGATGTCTGCAAATTAACAATGATAAAAGTGAATGCATGACATGTCATCTGATCCACCTTGACATTTGTCGCTTATGTATGTCGTGCGAACAGTTTAAATATCGAAAATGCCGTACCTCAAAATCGTCACCCACATCCCCTACGAATTACATATAACAACTCCAAGATTGCACTACAGTGATGAAAGGGCAATTTTTCTGATCTTCACTGTATTGCGATCTCACAAAAAACACATTGATGAACGGCATTTCCGATGTTAAAGCCGTTCGTTCTCCAGCCTGTTTGATTTCATGATAGGAACCCTTATTTTATTACCATTTAAAATTTATATAACTGTACAACACTTGCTTGCCTGTTACATGCTCATAGGTAATGAGCTCATTTCCTACTGGTGCCACAGTAATTTCTTTGCAAAAAAAAATGTCAGCTTCTGATGTACCTGCAATTACAGCTCTGAGGTCCCTTTGTTCTTGTGTATACATGCTGAAATCATTGCATTCATCCCATAATGTATCTTCTGTTCTTGGCAACTGTTATCTCAAGTCAGCATTTAATTAATTTGTATATTACATTTTTACTCCTCTTTGTAACAGTGCGGTTTTATGTCTCTATCACATCCTGTATTAGTATGTCCGTTTTTATGTATGTGCACAGCTGTGGGATTGCTTCTTATACACTTCATCACATTTGC
>NC_056744.1:506537858-506547858 GCF_019279795.1 Protopterus annectens
AAATCCTGAACGGAGATCAGCATTCAGCGTGGACAGGGAGATTTTCCCTGTCTTCGCTGTACTGCAGTCTCGGTATATTTAAGTTGCAGGGGGGGTGCAGGGGGGCTTGTTTTTATGTGTTTAGTGGTGTTTCAGGGGAGGGTTCACAATTTCGAGATTCCAAGATCTTGAGATTCTGAACTCAATGTTCTAAAATTTGAGATTTTGGGATTTCGAAGTTTAGAAGTGAACATATATATATATATATATATATATATATATATATATATATATATATGTATATATATAGATATATAGATATCTAGATAGATAGTAGATATTCTATTGGTTCATAGATAAGGTTCATAGGTGTTTACTAAGCTTATGACCACAAGGGCCTTTTTAAGCTTAGCCATGCATCCCAAATCTCTGTCAAGTTCTCGTACCTTGATAAGTATAAGCAGGGGTTTGGGAGGTGAAACATTTACAAGAAGAGGACGGGGAGATAGGTGCCAGACAAGAGATGTATTTCCTATTCCTCATCCAATTGTTCAAATTACACTTGAGTCAGATAAGGGAGGAACTCTGCTTCACATGGATGGGGAGCCTGTTCCAGAGATGAGATAGTCTCTGGGATGACAAACATGTCTCTCCAGCAGGTCATATTTATATCACAGGCAAGGTTTAAGTCTTTAGAATGAGTAATTCTGGTGCCATTTGTTTTGCAGATAAGCAGAAGGTCCATCAGAGTGAGGTTGTCAATGCCTTGTATGCCAGGCATAGATCTCCTCTCAAGAGTCTGTAGGAGACAGAATACTGGAATAAGGCCTTGACGTGGTCTGCACTGGACATGTTACTTATGCCATGTATTCTATTAGTGAGAAACATCTGTGGACATTCCATTTGTTGGATATGCCTGGTTAGGTACATACCAAAGGGGGAATTGTACTCAATGATAGGTCTGATGAATACCAAATACAGTGGAACAATGACTTCCTTGGACCTAAATGCCATATCTATGTTTATAAATTGCACAACATAAAATGATTTTCTCAATACTGTGGACATGTGATGGTCAAAGGCTAGATTACTGTCTATGTGTGTTTCCAAGTTCCTGACTCCTGAGTCAGCTCTTTGTTGTGTTTTGTAAATATGATAGCTACCAGGGTGAAGGGCTTCCCATAGGATACTATTATGCACTTCTTGGCATTTAGTTTTAGTCCATGGCTCTGATATCAGTTGTTTGCCTGTGTCATCCCTACCTGGAGAACATTTGTGTCAATGGGCAATTCAATGACAGCTCCTAACTTGCAATAATCTGCAACTTTAGTCAACTAGAGGCCTTTGACATTGGCCTTGACTTCAGAGAAGTAAATGCCAAAAAAGGAGTGGTCCCAGGACTTGTGACTTGCCTCTTTGTATAGGCGGACTCCCCAATTCTAACTTCCTGGGTTCTGTCTGTGAGACAGCTTGCTATCTGCCTGGTAACATAAGGGTTTGTACCTAATCTGTTAAGTTTGTCAGCAATGCCTGAGTGGGGATTGTGTCAAATGTCTTGGCCAGGTCCAGGTATGCAGTGTGAATCATTTTGCCCTCATCCATTGCTAACCTTCGCAAAGAAGTCCACAGATTGACTAGGCATGATGAAACAAAACAAATTAGTTTGGGTCCAGTGTCTGGAGGTTTCCTATGTCATTATTCTTTCCATGGCTTTGCATATGAGACCAGTGAGACATATGAGTCTGTAGTTTCCAGGGTCTGTAGATGGCCCACCTTTGAACAGAGGGATGACTGTTGTTGTTCTCCATTCATACGGCATGAAGCCTGTTTGGACATTACAGTTAAATAGCAATTCCAGAGAGTCTGATAGACCATGTTTCATGCTATATATAAGACATCCTGGGATATTGTCTGGGCCCATTGATGCAGTTCTTGGCCTTAGAGAGAGCATTAAGGACCAGTTCCCTAGTGATAGCAGGGGGAGGTATATTTGATGGTATTTCCTGAGGGATGGTGGAGGGGGAGAGTGGGGTACAGTTGGAGCTGAATTCATCAACCAGGAGATTTGTTACATCTTATGGCTCAGTATAGGTGGCTCCATTTGCAATGAGCTCTGCATACAATTGTGTATTGTCTTTGAGGTTGTGTACATAGCTAAAGAAGGCCTTGTTGTTGTCCTTGGACTGGGAGGCCAAATTTACCTCTAATTTGGTTTTGATAGACTTTTTGTTTATCCTCTGAGCTATCTGTTTAGTTTGTCGAGTGTTTTTATCCTGCTGGGTGCTGCACCTCTTACTTCTTGCCATGATTTTTTTCCTCCTGTTATATAGCATATTGATATTGTGATTCCACCGGAGTGGCTTGTTTTTGAGTTAGTTCTGTACTTCCTCCTGGTGGGTATAGCTGCCTCTATGCAGCTATCAAAATGCTTGTAAAGGGTTTCTATGAACAGTTCTGCATGGGCAGCAATGTTCTCAGGGTTTATGGGTGATTAAAATATTGCCAGGTTATTATTTATCAGTAGGAAGCTAGCATTAGAGTAGTTCCTGAATATTCCAGAATTAACTGGGGTTCCAGGTTTTATTTTTACTTCAAAGGAGCTCATTTTGTGGTCTGAACTTACCAGAGAAAACATTACACTAGAGGGAATACCATATTACTGAGTACCATATCCAGTAAGTTTGCACCCCTTATTGGTATATTGACAATCTGGTCTAGGGAGTTTGTGTTTACAAAATCCAGGAATACCTGTGCCTGTACATTTGGTGTCATATATGATTCCCAGGTAATAGTGGGATAATTAAAGTTGCCTATGAATATGGTATTGGGTTGGAATGTGAGTGTTTCCAATAAATTTAAATATATGGTAAGGGCTTCCTGGGTCATAGAAGGGGACCTATAACTTGTAAGGAAGTGATATTGGATTTTGCCTATTGTGATTTGAACACAGAGAAGCAAAAGTGCATTGTCCTGTTTAACCAACCTTGAAGTATATTTATTTTTGATATATATCAAGACACCTCCACTTTTAGTCCCCATCTGTGTAGTAGCTGGTCAAAATATGTGGAAGGCATTATAGTCTTTTACTGTTGGTGTGCACTCTGGAGCTTTAAACCATGTCTTACTGAAGGCACAGACATCAATATTCTCCAGGGTAAAGAGAATTTCTAGGGAGTATTGTTTTTTGTTTAGACTCCTAGCACTGAGGAGTAACACCTTTTGATTTTTTTTTTTTGGTTTTGATTTGCTATGTCAGAAGTACTTTCATTTGGTGTTTCCTAAAAAAGGCACTATGGGTGTGTTTTAGTTAATATTTGAAAGCCTAGAGGGAAGAGGTGAAGGCCATCCCTGGCAAAGCAGTGAGGTCTGTTAACCATCTCATTCCATCCTATCAATATTACACTCCCTTAGAATGACACCAGAAACTAAACCAGTTACTAAAGTCAGTCATCATTTGTTCATATTGTGGCATCATCCTTGGAGTTGGTAAAATGCTGCTCAATGCTAGGTTCATACCAGCCTGTGACACATTCTGAGAGCTCCACCATGTCGCTCTTCATATAGTCTAAGGAGGTACATCTCAGGTCATTTAGACCCACATGGACTATGAGTCATACTTGTACTTGTGGGCCAGTGACCTGAGTGTATATATATTGTGGCAGATTCTGAGAGGGATATCATTGTGTCTCATGATGGAGACTCCAGTCAGCAGAATGTTGGATTGTGTGGTGGCTTGACTTATGACCTTAGAAGTAGAAGCTCCATGAGATGTGGTTGTATCTGCTGGTGTGGGTGTTATTTTGAAAGAGTGCATTTGGAGTTGCTGAGGGTCTTTGTACTTAATCTGCATGGTTTTGGGATTTAGGTACATTACATTTAAGTTATTCAGTATATGTAGGTCTATTTGTCTGCTTTGAATTGTGTGCAAATACATCTCTTGCATACTATGTCATGTATGAGAATTAACTAGTTGTCAGTAAACATGAGGCAATTTCCACATTACCTCAGGATGCCCATATCCACCAAGCTGGTAATGGAAATAGTGGGAAAGTTCATATCCGTGGTAGCATGGTAGTTATAGTGTTTAATACAGATATATATATATATATATATATATATATATATATATATATATATATATATATATATATATATATATATATATATATATATGTATATATATATACACACACACACACACACACACACACACACACACACACACACACACACACACATATATATATATATATATATATATATATAGTTTACCATTGAAAGTTCGTCGTGCAATTGCATGGCTATGAAGTATTTGAACTACAGATGTTTGAATATGTCATATGTGTGCAGGTTACATGAGCGAACATTATATTTGCGAATGGACTGTGCATTCGCAAATATAATGTTCGATTATGTACCGAGATCATGGTACAGTTCAGTTAGAGAAATACATCCCTTTCCTCACTGTAGTGCAATCTTGGAGTTGGAATATTAAATTGGGGGGTGTGAGGTGTGCAGCCCCTCACAGGGGGGTGCAGGGGAGGCTTGCCCCCCTGCATAAACAGGATGTTAGGTGTAGGAGTTAGGGAGTTACAGCAAGGGTGGCATTGATGTTAATGCCGTAAAATGTCGTTATCAACATTTTCGGCAATAACAGCTATTTTTTGACAATAGGGCTGTTAGGTTATTTGTATTTTCGGCAAAACAATTCGCTGATTAGTACCATTTTTTTTTTTAAATTTCGACATTTCAGTAGTAAACATATATATATATATATATATATATATATATATATATATATATATATATACATAACATTTATTTTATTATTGTTTTATTTTATGTTTGTTTACCAGGATAGTCTGACAGGGTGGTTAGCCCATTTTCAGTGGAGGCCCGGGGGGAAAGCCTCAAGTTACATACAGTACATGGCAAGATCAGTTACATACAGTTTCATAATAAGTTCAGATAACAGACATCAAGTAGCACAATTACATTAAAACATAGACGAACATAGGTGAAAGCAGTTGTAGGACACATAGTTTCTTAAGTTGAACATGCAAAAGAAGATTCACACAAGGTGCATAGTGTAAGAGTAATACAAGAATACACATTTATAAAAAAAACTGCATTGGATATCAGTAGATATTTTATATATAATGTATGCTAACACATTTGAAAAGTGGTCATGGGTGGATTCAATTTTGAATTTATGATGTATAAATAGTTAAAAGAAAAAGCATAATTATTGAGTGAGTAGTTATAAGTTCATGTTAGTGTATATACATGGAAAAAGAAAAAAATATCTCTTGTTTTTCCTGCTTTACTAGTTTAGTCCAATTTCAGAGTTGCTGATTCCTGGGGCTTTTTGTTGTAGTTGTGTGTTTGTTCCTTGCCTTATATGGGGGGAGAGGAAGTTACCTGCTTTACCAGTGGGAGTGGGAAGCATTGAGCTGCCTTTTGTCCAGTTTTGTGAGGTTTCAGCCAGTAACTAGTAGTTTATTGGTCGTTTTGGGCCAGTTTCTAGCTTTTTCCAGCCCCTGGTGTAAAACGTGGTAAACATTTTCAGCTTGTACCTACTCAGCACAGACTCCCCAGCAGAGTAATCCAGGCTGCAGAGAGCTGAATGACTTTTCTTGATACTAAGTATATTTTTGTTGCTTTCCACATCTGAATACCTAGCGACTGTATTTCGCCTGCCTTTCTGTTACATTGAAGCTGTTTTTACTGCATTTAACTTAATATTGCACTTGGAATCCTTGTTTGTTACTATTTGACTGTATTTGTAGCAAATTCTTCTGTGTAAGCTGTAGTAGCTGATTCATAGCATTTATAAGTGTTTGCTGTACCTGTTTCTGCCTGTTTTGTGAAAAAAAAAATATCTCTTGTTTTTCCTGCTTTACTAGTTTAGTCCAGTTTCAGAGTTGCTGATTCCTGGGCTTTGGTTGTAGTTCCTGTGTACTGTTTCCTTGCCTTATTTGGGGGAGAGGAAGTTACTTTGCTTACCAGTGGGAGTGGGAAGCATTGAGCTGCCTTTTGTCCAGTTTTGTGAGGTTTCAGCCAGTAACTAGTAGTTTATTGGTCGTTTTGGGCCAGTTTCTAGCTTTTTCCAGCCCCCTCTGGTATAAATTTTCAGCTTGTACCTACTCAGCACAGACTCCACGTGGGCCAGCAGAGTAATCCAGGCTGCAGAGAGCTGAATAAGCGACTTTTCTTGATACTAAGTATATTTTTGTTGCTTTCCACATATGAATACCTAGCGACTGTATTTCGCCTGCCTTTCTGTTACATTGAAGCTGTTTCTACTGCATTTAACTTAATATTGCACTTGGAATCCTTGTTTGTTACTATTTGACTGTATTTGTAGCAAATTCTTCTGTGTAAGCTGTAGTAGCTGATTCATAGCATTTATAAGTGTTTGCTGTACCTGTTTCTGCCTGTTTTGTGAAAAAAGAAAAAAAAGAAAAAAATATCTCTTGTTTTTCCTGCTTTACTAGTTTAGTCCAGTTTCAGAGTTGCTGATTCCTGGGCTTTGGTTGTAGTTCCTGTGTACTGTTTCCTTGCCTTATTTGGGTGAGAGGAAGTTACCTTGCTTACCAGTGGGCTAGCTTTTCCAGCCCCTGGTATAAACGCGGTAGCCGTGGCGTTTTCAGCTTGTACCTACTCAGCACAGACTCCACGTGGGCCAGCAGAGTAATCCAGGCTGCAGAGAGCTACTAAGTATAATTTTTGTTGCTTTCCACATCTGAATACCTAGCGACTGTATTTCGCCTGCCTTTCTGTTACATTGAAGCTGTTTTTACTGCATTTAACTTAATATTGCACTTGGAATCCTTGTTTGTTACTATTTGACTGTATTTGTAGCAAATTCTTCTGTGTAAGCTGTAGTAGCTGATTCATAGCATTTATAAGTGTTCGCTGTACCTGTTTCTGCCTGTTTTGTGAAAAAAAAAATATCTCTTGTTTTTCCTGCTTTACTAGTTTAGTCCAGTTTCAGAGTTGCTGATTCCTGGGCTTTGGTTGTAGTTCCTGTGTACTGTTTCCTTGCCTTATTTGGGGGAGAGGAAGTTAGCTTGCTTACCAGTGGGAGTGGGAAGCATTGAGCTGCCTTTTGTCCAGTTTTGTGAGGTTTCAGCCAGTAACTAGTAGTTTATTGGTCGTTTTGGGCCAGTTTCTAGCCTTTTCCAGCCCCTGGTATAAAACGCTGTAATTTTCAGCTTGTACCTACCCAGCACAGTCTCCACGGGGGCCAGCAGAGTAATCCAGGCTGCAGGGTGCGGTATAAGTGACTTTCTTTGATACTAAGTATATTTTTGTTGCTTTCCACATCTGAATACCTAGCGACTGTATTTAGCCTGCCTTTCTGTTACATTGAAGCTGTTTTTACTGCATTTAACTTAATATTGCACTTGGAATCCTTGTTTGTTACTATTTGACTGTATTTGTAGCAAATTCTTCTGTGTAAGCTGTAGTAGCTGATTCATAGCATTTATAAGTGTTTGCTGTACCTGTTTCTGCCTGTTTTGTGAAAAAAAAGAAAAAAACAAAAATATCTCTTGTTTTCCTGCTTTACTAGTTTAGTCCAGTTTCAGAGTTGCTGATTCCTGGGCTTTGGTTGTAGTTCCTGTGTACTGTTTCCTTGCCTTATTTGGGGGAGAGGAAGTTACCTTGCTTACCAGTGGGTGTGGGAAGCATTGAGCTGCCTTTTGTCCAGTTTTGTGAGGTTTCAGCCAGTAACTAGTAGTTTATTGGTCGTTTTGGGCCAGTTTCTAGCTTTCCAGCCCCTGGTATAACGTTTTTCAGCTTGTACCTACTCAGCACAGACTCCACGTGGGCCAGCAGAGTAATCCAGGCTGCAGAGAGCTGAATAAGCGACTTTTCTTGATACTAAGTATATTTTTGTTGCTTTCCACATCTGAATACCTAGCGACTGTATTTTGCCTGCCTTTCTGTTACATTGAAGCTGTTTTTACTGCATTTAACTTAATATTGCACTTGGAATCCTTGTTTGTTACTATTTGACTGTATTTGTAGCAAATTCTTCTGTGTAAGCTGTAGTAGCTGATTCATAGCATTTATAAGTGTTTGCTGAACCTGTTTCTGCCTGTTTTGTGAAAAAAAAAAAGAAAAAAATATCTCTTGTTTTTCCTGCTTTACTAGTTTAGTCCAGTTTCAGAGTTGTTGATTCCTGGGCTTTGGTTGTAGTTCCTGTGTACTGTTTCCTTGCCTTATTTGGGGAGAGGAAGTTACCTTGCTTACCAGTGGGAGTGGGAAGCATTGAGCTGCCTTTTGTCCAGTTTTGTGAGGTTTCAGCCAGTAACTAGTAGTTTATTGGTCGTTTTGGACCAGTTTCTAGCTTTTTCCAGCCCCCTGGTATAAAACATTTGCTGCCACTGTTGCACACTAGGGCAGCACCGGTTAAACAGGTTTAAACTATTCTGGCTACCTAAAGTCCACTCTTCAAATTTTCCCTTAAAACTATTTCTCGAACTATACTACTGATCTAGTCAGCGTATCCTATAACTAAAAAGCTCATCTCCACTTGACTACAAGTAGAATATTCTCTATACAGGTAAAAGCACTTGCTCCTACAGTACTTATTACCTTGATACGGCACTCTTGTCATAGATAGTACCCCAAAAAGTTAACCCCCATTTCTCGGTCACCCATGTCCCCTGAATCCTTTTAAAGTTTTTGTCTATTTCTAGCATGTCGAAGGGTCAGTTGCTGGTGTCCTCTCCTGTTCAGCTGGTGAATCTGGGAATCTTGAGGCAATGTTACAATTGCCTCATGTACACAGACAACCCTCTCCTCCTCCCACAAAACACAAATATATGCGAGAGATGCAACTATATAGCCAAACTGGAGGCTGAGCTCTCTCAATTCAGTACTGGCAAGACCAGTCAGGAGGAGAAGGTAACCACACACACCACAAACCCAGTCTCACATAGAACTATCACAACTGCAAACCAAACACATAAACACACAAAAACATACTGGAGGCTCTGATTAAAAATCTACCAAAACAACAGAGGCCTCCAAAGCAGACACCCAAGCAACCACCACCTCAAGACATAGCACCTGCAACACATAGACCTCACAGTCAGAGTGTCAAACAGTCACAGCCCTTAAGGCCAAACACAATGCCAGACACACTTGTAATAGGTGACTCCATAGTCAGGCACACTGGCGTCCAGCTCACCAGACTGAACAAGGAGAAGGTCACATTAAGCTGCCTGTCGGGCTAGAATCCGCCACATAACACAAGCACTCAGGTCACTCCACAGCAAGTACAAATATGACTCAGTCACTGTACATGCGGTGTAAATGACCTGAGACATACCTCCCTGGACTACATGAAAAGAGACATTGAGGAGCTCCCTGATTATGTAGCCCAGGCAGGTATGACCCTGACCCAGAGCAGCATCCTATATTCACCAAGAATGATGCCACAGTACAGAGACAAAATGATCAGTTTTAACAATTGGCTTAAACACTGGTGTCATTCAAAGGGGATCAGTGTCTGTCTGCTTGGGATGACATGCTTGACAAGCCACGCTGCTTCGCAAGGGATGGCTTGCACCTGTCACCCCTGGGCTTCTGGATATTGGCAAAGGCTCTTGCCACCCCATAGTGCCTTTTTAGGCAAGGCTCAAATTCTAAACCTACCACCTAGAAAACAAAAGTGGAAAAAAACTAAGGGTAATGCTGCTCAATGCCAGAAGTCTAAACCTCAAGATGCACGCACTCGAAGCCCTCCTCAGTATGGAGAACATCGATGTCTGTGCAGTGACTGAAACCCTGTGCAGTGACTGAAACCTGGTTCAAGGCTCCTGAGAGCACCCCAGCACTATTAGGTTTTACCTCATATCATGCTTTCCGGCCCCAAAATCCGGACAATACCACAAAAGGAGGGGTATCCATTTTCATCAAAGATACCCACACCTCCAGGTTAGTGGCAACGCACGAAGCATCGGAGACTATCCAGGTGCAAGTAACCATAGGCAAAACTGCCTTACAG
>NC_056744.1:506552858-506625358 GCF_019279795.1 Protopterus annectens
TGAAATATTGCCAGCTATGCCAGGAGAAGTAGGCCAGTGGATGTCTAACATATGCCAGCACAGCTAGCTGGAATTTAATAAAGAATTACATGTTATTTAAATATCAACTGATTTGTGCAAATTCTTGTGTTGAAAATTGATTTGTAAAGTTGTTTGTGTTAAAAATGTACCAACAGTGGGTCCTGACTGTATTGTAACTGAATTTAATATATATATATATATGTGTGTGTGTGTGTGTGTGTGTGTGTGTGTATATATATATGTATGTGTGTGTGTCTGTGTGTCTGTGTATATGTGTATGTGTGTGTGTGTGTGTGTGTGTGTGTGTGTGTGTGTGTGTGTGTGTGAGTGTGTGTGTGTGTGTGTGTGTGTGTGTGTGTGTGTTAACAAAGGATACCAGAAGAGAAGAGGTTAAGCTCAGTAACAGCTAACTTTGGAAAATTGTAAGAAATATGAAGCCAGAGATGCAATTTATGTAAGAAGCATAGTTTGTTACTCCATGCAGGAAGAGCAGAAGTTTGTAATTGCTTTATGACTTCCAGAAGCTGCACAAGATCTGTGCAATGCTCTTGTTTGTGCATTACTGACATGTAGGTGCTAAATCCTGGCAGTTTCTAGCAATGGGTGGTTGCATGGAAACCAGCGGTCAGATGACTAGATGTAGGTGATGTCATTCTGTACAGAAGTAATGTTTTAATATTAGGTAAGACAGACGTCTCAGGGCAGCCTGTTCCTTGGTACCTGGCATAGAATGATTTCTCACCTACTTCACCTTGCCTTGCTCTATTAAGTAAGTAAGAAAAGCAATTCTCTAGATCAGTGAGAAAAATATAGTGAGAATAGTTAAATATTGTTTTTCTGAAACTGTGTGAATCTTTCCAGCTGTGTTATTTTTAATATTTCTTGTGGCTGAAATTCTGGTGTTTACTGTGAATAGATATTTTGTATTTTCCTGTTCTTTTATTATTTCTTATTGAATATATTTAAATTGTTCATTGTGGCTGGTCCTTTAGAGTATAAAAAGAGTACTTGTCTATTGGTTACACTGCAGCCACTGCTGACTCCTGGCTGTTTTGTCAACATTATCACTTATATTAATATTAATTCCACTCAGTATAATTGGGTACCCTTGCATAGGTTCATAGGTTCATAGGTTGGTACTAGGCTATCAGCCCTAGGGCCTATACAAGCCTAGCCATAACAATTCCCTGGATATTTCTTCTCACAATATTTGCTTCCCTGGACCCCTGTATAGCAGGGCAACTGATGTGATCCCCGGGGTGAATTTCCTATCTCCCATCCAATCATCAAGGTTCCATTTGAAGAGGGCCAAGGAGGCACTCTGCTTGACATGTATGGGCAGTCTATTACAGAGTATGGGGAGTCTCTGGGTCTGGAATCTATCCCTCCAGCATGTTTTGTTCATTGTGATGACAAGGTTTAGATCCCTGGAGCATGTGGCTCTGAGGGATTGGGATTTCTTTAAGTGGAGTATGTCCAACAGCTCAGGGTTTGACATGGCCTTGTATGTTAAGCAGAGATCACCTCTGAGTAGATGATATGCCACAGAGTATAGCTGGAGTTTTTTTATTCGGCCAGCAAAGGGCATTTGCTTTAGGCCTGTGATTCTTTTAGTGAGGTATTTCTGTTGTCTTTCCAGCTGTTGCAGATGTCTTGTGAGGTACATACCAAATGGGGTGTTGTACTCTATAATGGGTCTAATGAGGGATTAGTACAGTGGAACAATTACCTCCTCTTTTCTGGATGAAAAGCCCTTAGTGATGAGGTGTGCCACATAGAAGGATGTCTTGACTGTTGTGGCAATGTGGTTATCGAAGGTGAGACCACTGTCCACCTGTGTCCCTAAGTCTCTCGTCACACTTTCAGTGTTTAGTGTCCTGCCACCTATGTGGTAATTCATGGGTACATAGTTTTTCCCAAAGGGGATAACTATACATTTCTTGGCATTAAGCTTGAGTCCATGGCTCTGGCACCAAGCATCTGTTTCTGTAATGCCCATTTGTAGAATATTCACATCATTTGGGGATTCAATAATGGCTCCTGGTTTGCAGTCATCTGCGAACTTTGTTAGCCAGTGTCCCTTAGTGCTGGCCTGTACCTCAGAGAAGTAAATGCCAAACAAGAGTAGTCCCAGGACTGAACCCTGAGGTATTCCACTTGTCACTTGTCTGGAGCTGGATTTGGAGTCTGCTACTTTTACAGTCTGGGTTCTGTCAGTAAGCCAGCTGGCAACCCATCAAGTGACGTAGGGATTTATGCCCAGCTTAGTAAGTTTATCTATGATTCCAGAGTGGGGGATGGTGTCAAAGGCCTTGGCGTGGTCCAGATAGGCTGTGTGGACCACCTTACCCTCATCTACAGCTCTGGAGACTTAGGTAGCTGGCTTTGTAGTGTCTGTTGGCAGTGATACCTACCTTATAGTCTGGGTAGAAGGGGCATAGGGGGTAAGTCTGTGCCAGGTTTCCCAAGGGTGTGTGTGTGTGTGTGTGTGTGTGTGTGTGTGTGTGTGTGTGTGTGTGTGTGTGTGTGTGTGTGTGTGTGTGTGTGTGTGTGTGTGTGTGAAAATCAAATCTCACTATGTGTGTGTCAACTACTTGGAGCAGGGACACAACGCATTGGTTTCATAGAGAGAATGGTGGAGGTCTTGGCTTGGACACTCTGCTGAGGACCTAACTCTGCAGCTTTGCCTGTGGAGAGCCTTACTGGGGACCTGGGGAAAGACATAAGTTCATAGGTTCATATGTGTGTACTAGGCTAATGCCCCTGGAGCCTTTACAAGCCCAGCCCATAGGATTACCCTAGCATCATGCCACCCAAACTTAATTCCCAGTGCCTTTGTCAAGTAGTGACACTGGAGTAAGCCCCGGGGTGAATTTTATATTTCCCACAAACTCATCAAGATTTCTCTTGAAGAGGGCCAGAGGGCCAGTGAGGTGCTCTGTTTGACATGTATGGGAAGTCTATTCCAAAACATAGGCAATCTCTGGGTTATGAACCTGTCCCCCCAGCATGTTCTGTTAATTGTGGTAATAAGGTTGAGGTCTCTGGAGTGTGTGGCACTAAGGGATTGAGATTTCTTTAAAGGTAGCATTTCTAACAGAGCTGGGTCAGGCATAGCTTTGTAAGTCAAACAGAGATCACCTCTAAGTAGGTGATATGAGACAGAGAATAGTTTGAGTTTTTTGAGTCTGTCCAAATAGGCAAGTGTTTAAGGCCTAGGATCTTCTTAGTGAGGTACTTTTGTGGTCTCTCCAGTTGTTGCAGGTGTCTAGTGAGGTACATGCCAAATGGGGCATTGTACTCGATGATTGGCCTACTGAGGGAAGAATAGAGGGAGACAATGACCTCTTTCTTCCTGGATGCAAATCCCTTAGTAATGAGATGTGCCACATAGAAGGACTTTCTCAGCACAGTGGCAATGTGGTGGTCAAATGAGAGGTTGTTGTCAACCTGTGTTCCCAGATCTCTTATAATGCCTTCTGTGTTCAGTGGACTACCATCAATGTGGTAATTCATGGGAACTGGGTTTTCCCAAAGGGGATGATGACACATTTTTTGGCATTGAGCTTAAGGCCATGGTTCTGACACCAGTTGTTTGTATCAGTGAGGCCTTTCTGTAGGATGTTAACATCACTTGGGAGTTAATAATGGCTCCCAACTTGCAATCGTCTGTGAACTTTGTCAGCCAGAGTCCCAGCATGTTGGCCTGGACATCTGATAAGTAGATACCAAACAGAAGAAGACCCAGGACTGATCCCTGTGGGACTCCACTCATGACTGGTTGGCACTCTGACTTGGAGTCAGCTACTTTCACACTGTGGGTTCTATCTGTGAGCCAGTTTGCAACCCACCTAGTGATATAGGGGTTAAGGCCTTGCTTAGTGAGTTTTTCTATGATTCCTGAGTGGAGAATGGTGTCAAAGGCCTTGGCCAGATCAAAATAGGCTGTATGAACCACCTTACCTTAATCCACAGCTCTGGTGACTGACTCAAAGAAGTCAACCAAGTTGAGCAGGCATGATCTACCCTTCACAAAACCAAACTTTGTGGGATCCAGAGTTTGGAGATTCCCTATATCCTTGTTTATTAGGTCCATGATGATGCATTCCATAGCTTTGCATATCAGACTTGTCAGGCTAATGGGGCAATAGTTCCCAGGGTCTGTAGTCACTCCTCCTTTGTGGAGAAGGATGACTATAGCAATGTGCGATTCAGTAGGGACAAAGCCTGAGGTGAGGCTGTGCTTGAACAGGGCAGTCAGGTCCTGTATTCTTGGCTTTGGACAGTGCTGTTTTGAGCTGTGCAGCAGAGCTGTGCAGGGTGGCAGGCAATCTATTGGTATTGTGGTGATTGGTGATTGTTCCTGGGTGGGTGGTAAGGAGGTTTCACACTGAATCTGCCCGGCCAGTATATTGGCAATTCTGTTGGCTGGCTATATATAGGATGTACCATTGTGCAGTAGCTCAGAACAAATCTGGGTATTGTCATTGAGATTCTTGCCATAACTATATAAGGCCTTGTGGTTGTCTTTACTATCTGCTACAATTCTTTTTTCATTGCTAGCTTTAGAGTCTTGAGACTTGCATGTTTCCCTCCTCTGTTGTAGAGTTTGTTTTTTTGTAGGAAACAACCAGATTCACTTCTTTTTTTGGAGGAGGAGTTAACTATTGCTGTAGAGCAACCAACACCAATGTTAGTAATGACAGGCCAAGACATGGAGTATGAGTCTTGGGACATGGTTGGGAACCAGGTCTCTGTTACAGGACAAATGTCGATGTTCTCCATTTTATGGAGTGCTGCAAGTGAGTGCATTTTGAGAATTAGACTTCTAGCATTGAGCAGCATGACCCTTAGATTACATTTGTTTGTAGATGTTAGGGTGATAAATTGTATCCGGAAGGACAGGGGTGACATATGCAGGACATCTCTGGCAAAGCATCAAGGTCTGTCAATCATGTTATCCCAGGCAGACAGACACTGGATCCCCTTAGAATGATACCAGAAACTTAACTAATTGTTGAAATCAATCATTTTCTGCTTGTACTGTGGTATCATTCTGGGTGATGGTAGGATGCTGCTCAGATCTGAGTGCATACATTATGTGGCAGATCCCAGCACCTGACAGGCAGCTGACTGTTACTTTCTCCTTATTCAACCTAGTGAGTGGGAAATCAGTGTGCCTCACTATCGTGTCACCTATGACTAGTGTGCTGGGCATGCTGTTTTACCTTAGGGGCTTTGATTGAGTGGTACACTGTTTAGGAGAGTTATGTGTCTCATGATTAGTGTTGTGTTGTTGTGGTTGAGTGCTTTTCTGAGTTGGAAGTCTCTGCTGTTTGGGTAGATTTTTATTGAGACTCTCCACAAAGATGGGTGTGTGGTTTGTGTATTTGTGTGAAGGTAGTGCTGGTGTGTGTTCTGGAGGGCTATGTGTTCCATGTGGTGTGGTGCAAGTGATGACCTTCTCCTCTTGACCAGCTATTCCTGTCTTGGCTGGAGATTGCGTGGCTTCCAATTTGGATATATAAGTGCATCTCTCGCAAGTCTAAGTGTTGGAAGGTTAGAGGAAATGGGTTTTGGTGTATATGAGAAGTTGCTACATTGCCTCAGGATGCCCAAGTTCACCAGGTTAATAGGAGAAAGCACAGTGAACGGACCTTTAGACATGTCTGTAGGGGTGGGCATTAATAATAAGTACTGGAGCTGTTTCCTTGTAGAACAATTAATGATGGTAGCACTTTTGTGTGATACAATATTTGCTACAAGAAGTCTGGTATGGTAAAGTGCTAGACTAATAAGCTAGTAAAAGGGCAGGAGAGGAGACAACTAGCAGATGTATTTATTTATTTATTTATTTATTCATTTATTTATTGACATTTGTTAACCGAGTTTGTCCAACTGGGCTTGTGGCCCATTTTCAGTGGAGACCCGAGGAAAAAAACATTTTAAAACAAGTACAATTTTAAACAATATTGATATAACAGCAGTTATAGCAAAATGATTCGCATATGTTGGGAAACATGCATAAAGTTAAAGTTGCATTAAAAAAAAGCTAAGTAACAATTTTACATTAATATAGTTTAATAGGTCAACAATGAACATTTTTTGTTTGTATAAAATTGTGCAAATGAATAGTAGACACTTTGGAGAGAGAGGTGTAATGAGGTACTAAGTATGGTCCTTTTGAGTGTACATAAAGGGAAGGAAGACTAGGTAGAGTCATGGCAAGAGCAGGTTCTGGAATTGAGAAAATAAGCTTTTAGTTCATTTTTAAATTGTGAGGTGTGGGAGATTGAACGTAAGTCAAGGGGAAGTTTGTTCCAAGCATGGGCAAGGGAGTGTTTGTAGAGTAGTTTGCCTACTGACCTTTTTGGGTGGTAGATATCAAGTAATTGTTGGTTAGAAGTATGGAGGGTCTGGGATGGGATGTAGATTGAGACTAAGGAAGATAGAGATGGACAGAAGGAGGGTTTATAAAGAATAGAGTGTAGCATATGAAATTGATAAGATAGCAGAAACTGGGGAAGTTCAAGCCATTGAAGAGAGTTTAAAGAATTGCAGTGGTGTGAGTTGTATGGGGAGTTAGTAATGAATCTGGCTATTTTATTGTAAGTCTGTTGCAGTTTGTTTAGAGTGGAGGCCTGGATATTGGTAAGAATTGGGGCGGCATATAAGAGGGAGGGGAGGAGGAGTGCCTGGCCCAGGGTAAGTCTAGATTCAGGGGTTAGGAATATTTTGTTCTGATATAGCAGACCTAGTTTCTGGTTTGTTTTTTTTATACATTGGAGTATGTGTAGGTTGAACTTGAGTTCATCATCGATAATGACCCCTAGGAGTTTTGTGTGGGTGTCAGGTTGGATGTTTGTATTGTTAGAAGATGTAATAAAAAAGGAGGTTTTGTGATGAGAAAGAGAATGGGGAAGGAAAAGTAGGAGTTTGGTCTTTTTGGGATTTAGGATCAATAGGTTGTGAGAGAGCCATTGTTCAGTGGATAGTAAGGCCTGTTGGGTCAGGGAGTGTAGTTCAGGAATGTTATTTGAGATGGATATAAGTGTGGAGTCGTTTGGCATACTGAATAAGGGGGGATTCTTTGCATGAGGTGCAAAGATCATTGGTGAAGATGTTAAACAAAAGGGGTTCCAAGATGGAGCCTTGGGGAACACCAGTGGAGATAGGAAGGAAAGGTGAGGAGGATGAGAGCCATTTGACAGACTGTTCCCTGCCAGATAGGTAACTATTAAACCAGGCAAGTGTGGAGGGGATAGGTGGAGATTTGAGAGTTTGGATAGTATTAGAGGATGAGAGACAGTATCGAAGGCTTTGGAGAGATCTAGGAAGAGACAGGAAATGAGTTTATTGTTGTCTAGGGCCTCTGCAATGATATGAGTGAAGGAGAGGAGGGCAGTGGTGGTGCTGTGGTGAGGATGATCTAAGGGAAAAATTGAACAGCCGATTCTGGCACCTCTCAGAAGCTTACAAACAGTCCTAGATATAGCAAATCTGTATCTGGATTAGACTAGTTAAAGGAAAGGCAGTAAACAAGCGCAAACAAAGTATTTCAGACCAGAAAGTTGAAGAAGATGAAAAAACTGCCCAAATGGCCAATAAACTACAATTTCTGGGCCAGAAACCACTCTCTACCTAGTGCTTAACACTCCAACTGCCAAGCTAGAAGGCTTCCCTCCAACACAGAAAGGCTTGGGGGGGGGGGCTCAGAAGCTTGCAGTCCTGGATACAACAAATCTGTATCTGTATTTACGAAAACCAGCTAAAAGAGCACTAAAAACAATTCAAGTGTAGTGCAAGCGAGCACACTTAAGTGTGTAGCAATATTAAAGCACATGCAGTTTAAATACATGTAATTTATTCAAACTGTATTCTGAACTGAATTCAATTATTGTTTTATTCAACTCTGATTAGTTAAAAAGTGCCAAAAAATATACTTATAAACTGAGAAGCACATTCAGTCATAACACAAGGATATTCTTGCAAAAGTTTTTTTTTTTTTTTTTTACAAAAGTGGAAAGGGTGAAAGGAAAAGCAGTATATAATTCAAAGTTAAGGACCTGAGTTGGTTGGCCTTCTCAATTGTCCTCTCTGTATTAGGTAGAATGAGCTAATGACACTAGACTGGGATAGAGCTGGGACAGAGCTGAACATATGGGACTGGTAGAAGTGTCTGAAATCAAAATATGATCTCACTGTACTCGGTTGAGTGAGTGAATAAGATGGACTCAGGAGGAGTGTTCAAACACAAATTTACAGGAGGGACGGGAAACACAACTCCCAGGAGAAGTGTTCAAACACAAATTTACAGGAGGGGCAGAAACAGAATCTCAGACCCTGGGCTGAGTATGTTCTCTATGTGCTCTGAAGGGAAATTGTGCTTCATGCAGAGAGGTCTGCATCTGAAAATACTGAGTGCAAACATTTGTTATCCAAGTGAACATCCCTCTTCAGTATCGGTGATGAGAATTCGGGCTCCATAATTACTGGCCTATGGAGAGGACGTCATACAGCTAATTTAGTACCTTGTAATATGTTCTCCCCTTTTGCATGAAACAAGCCAGGCACATTGTTGCTAAAGAAGAACAAAAAGATTACCTTTAAAAATGCACATCAGCAGAATTGTGCAGCAGACCCATTCCTCTTTATAGCTTACCTTAGTCATCAGTGTTTATTGTTATTAGCAGTCCCAAAGCAAGCATCCTAGTACCATTTATAGCTGGTATAATTACCAGTGTGTGTGTGTGTGTGTGTGTGTGTGTGTGTGTGTGTGTGTGTGTGTGTGTGTGTGTGTGTGTATGTGTGTGTGTGTGTGTGCAGAGAGAAGAAGGCTGCCTAGGTTGTCTGTATTAACAGCATTAAGAGAGCTCCATGCTGAAAGCAGCTCACTCTTTCACTGAAAGGTTGAGCATGCAAGAAGATGTGCATTTGCCTCCTGTAGGCAGTGAATGCAAAGCTTGCAAGGCTAGAGTGGGATGGCAGGATGCTAATGCACATTCCATGGCAGCAGTGCTTAAATGCACCAGCATCCAGAGTGGAAGTGGGTTGGAATGAGCCCAGGGAAGGCTGAGGTGGGTCTGCTAGACCCCAATGAATAAAGAGAGGAGAGAAGTTAGTGGTAATTGATAGTCAGCTTTGTTTGATGTCAATATACAGTATAATTAGTTGCAATTTGCAGAATGTGTAGAAAAAGTATACAGTGTGGGGAAGATAGTCTTCTAGTTGAAGTTATAACATTTTGCTTTGCATGCTTTCATGATAAACAAGCAAGCTACAGCAACTTAAAATGTCTGCAGAAAATAATGTTTGAAATTCTGCAATTAAATACTACAAATAAATAAAAAAATACATAAATGATAAAATAAAAGTGGTCTTCACGATGTTAACAACATATTTTTATTAGAAATTCTCATGTAGCCAGAGAAGGGCTAATTTTTACTAGAGCTGTGACATTTTGTTTTCTATGTTATGGTGATAACAAAGTAAGATATAGTGTATATAGTTACAGAAAGAAAAGGTTAGCATTGTAACACTGAATAAAAAAAGAGACATTTTGAAAGAAAGAAGAAAAATGGCAGTTATTTTCCCTTCACCTTCATATTAACGCCATGATCTTTGCTAAACTAATTTTCACGAGAGGAGCCTATAAGCTTTAGTATGGCCATATAGTTGAGTTGGCATTGCAATTTATAGAATTTGGCAAAGGGTAGGGTTGCCACCTTTTCATATGGCCAAAGTGGGACATTTTCGGTACAAACATCAGATTTTACAAGCCGAGACATACCCACGGTCAGTACAAAGTTTAGGACTTAACTTTTTTGCCTAATAAAAGCTTATTCTTGTAGCATTTTCGTTGCTTATTCTGTTTCTTATAACATTTAGGTATTTTAGATACAGAATAATTGTTTTATGCAACTATTACCTAAAATATAGGAAATAATTTTGTCCTAAAATCTCAGGACATTTGTCATTTTTAAAATTTTTTGTCAGGACACAACTGCCCAAAGAGGGACTGTCCCTCGTAAAGTGGGACAGGTGGTAACCCTAGCAAAGGGTATCAAAAGTACAGAAAGCCTACGTAAATCAGATTTAGAGTTAAAGACTTCTTTGAGAATTGGAATGACATTACCAAATTTAATATAATTCTGTAGAGAAATGAAAACAAATGTATTACAGGCTTTTACAAGTTTGGCCCCTGCTGTGATTTTTACCTGGACATCCATCTTTTCATTGGGAATGTTCATTCTGTTTGTTCCTGACAAGCTCAATTGTCTTGGAATATTCTTATCAGATGGTGATTTATCAGGAGAAAAGATTTTTTTCACTGATTTCATTGTTCCTGTCACTCTATGCACTGTCTAATGCCACTCATGCTTTACTGAGTCATTCTGAATATCTTAGATGATGAGAACACTGTTTTCAAGAAAAACATTTGCCTTTTCACAGAAAAGTACACCCAGGGTTGCCCTATGATAGTTGGCTGCTGAGATGAATCTCCTCCAAATATCTTGCAAACAGTTCTATTATTTGTTGTATTTGTATTTGTTTTAATGCCTGGGACTCAGAACTAAAAAGTCTGCTTACTCAATTTGGCAGCTTTTTAAAACTGCCCATCATGTTGGTATACTGTTATAAATATTCTTTATTTACTATCTTCTTGCCACTTTTGGTGGGTACAAAAATACTTCACTGGGTTGGTAAGGACAGCTATATGAAGCAGCAAGCAGTTGCTAATCATTGGTTCAGTAAGCATCATGTGACTGCTTCAGACATGGTCTGTCAATCAATTCAAAAGTGACAGATTGTAAAGAGACTTGGATGGAGCAAGATATGGCTAACAACAGGAATTTTTTGTATTAAATACATTTTTCTATTTATTACATAGTACTATGTTGTACTGTGATCATAACCCTTGTTGATAAGTCCCTGTTTTGGCATGTTCTGTTGTGTACAGCTATGACTGCTGGTCAGCCTGCAGGACAGTACATATTTTATGCATATTTTATACAGCTGAATAATTTCAACTTGGGTTAATATTTTGCTTGTGTATTGTTAATTTGCAATGAGTTGTTCTGTATGAGATAAAATACATTATTGTGTATGTGCGTGCTTGTGCGTGTGTGTGTGTGTGTGTGTGTGTGTGTGTGTGTGTGTGTGTGTGTCTCATGCACTTGTGTGTGTTTGTGTGTGTGCATGCACATGTCTGTATGTGTTTTATGGGATTGCATTTGGTTTCTCTCTATGTGTCTTACAGCAAGGATCTGAAGTACATAACTGCCAGTGTTATTTATGGAGACAGAGTTGTAGGACATGCATTCCTGTATACTAGAGATATGTTTGGCTTTGTCCAGCTGTATTCATGCAATCATTTTCATGCAGCACTGGTGATAATTACCTGTTGCAGCTTGTCCCATGCAAGTGGTTTCATTTGTAGACCACTTACTGTAGTGAAATTGCCAAATGCCATCTAGTGTATTCACAATGAAAAGAACAGTACAGCATCACTAGGAAGAGATGGTCAAAGTGAGAAGCCATAGCAAGGACAGGGCAAAAGTGACTTCTCGCTGTTAAAGAGGTACAAAACATTATTGGTTAGCTATTCAAAATTACACAATCATGGCCGGTTAAGTGACACAGTGGTGCCCTCATACTGAAACCTTTCTTTTCTGCTCTGTAGCTTAATTTTTCTTGCTCATTCCCAGTAATTTCTCTACACTTTCACAAAATTGACACCTCTTCTAAATGGCAGAAAATAGAATCATGTGCATCATTCATCTTAGCACATCACATGAGCAACACTGCCAATGACAGTCAAATTCAACCAGTCACCTGTCAAAACTGCATTCCTCCAAACCAGTAACAAAGAAGGCAAAGGAAGGTAAATTTCACACTGCACTTTAATGTCAAAAAACATCCAGTAGTTTATTTATTTAACCTTATCATAAAAATACTAGTATAAAATTAATTAACTAGTAGATGGTCTTCAATAATCCTGCCCCTAACATCTCCTTTCAACTGTTCTATTACAAAATACCTAAAAGAATTGGAAAAGAGATGTTAAGGGCAGGATTATTGAAGACCATCTACTAGTTAAGGAACTTTTATGGTAGCTTAGGTTAAATGCATTAGTGTTCCCTGCTTTGAATGAAACTTGCTCAGTGGTGCCTGTTCTTAACCTTAAGAGTTTGGAATTTTAAAGAGTGACTTATGGATATTAAATTAAGAGAAAATATATATTCATAGTAACATTTTATACTAGTATTTTTATGATAAGGTTAAATAATAATTTTCATATATTCAAACTTTTCCATATACAAAAAATATATATATTTGCTTCCTAAAGTGCCTTTTAGTGAGTATTGCTTTTATTTTGAATTGGTTTTCTGTCATGTGATTTTAATTGACTATCGAAGCAAGTTTTTGTGGATTGGCAGTAGTTCTGATGAAGTCCCAGAAGGGATGAAAGTGCTTAATTACTGGATTTTTTTTTTACGTTAAACTGCATTGTGAATTATCTTCCTTTGCCTTCTTTGTTACTGGTTTGGATGTATTTGGAGTTCTCATTTGGTATTTTAAAACTGCATTCCTGCTAAATCTCTTTACATTTAAGTTACTTAATGAGTGCTATTACACACTTTCTAAAAATTGCCGTCAATTTATTAATTCATTCTATGATCTAAGGTACATAGATAACTACTGTTTGGAAACACCACCCAATACCCCAACTCTAAATGAAAAAAAAACAAAAAATAAAAACATTCATTAAAATATCACATTAATACTGGAGCAAAATGTTTCACAACCATAGGTCCATTAATTCACTCAAAACCTTCAGAAATGAGCTAAAAAAGCATGCAGCAAAGACTTCCAATATTGGTGCTTTGACAATCATGGATGCATGTACTTGTTCTGACTCATAACCTCACATATTGATTTCTCACTGAACTCCATGCTGCTATGCTGATCTACTATTTCTTCTCAATGTACTTTTCTCACTTATGGCCGCCTTTTTTTTCCACTTTCTTATATAATATTTTGTACATTTCTGCTAATTACTTAACAATACTTTTCAACACTTTTTATTTTCCCACCTTGCTGTAATATTTTCTGTATTAAACATTCCAGAATGTTCGCCTATTATATGTATGTATGCAAGAGTGTGTGTGTGTGTGTGTGTGTGTGTGTGTGTGTGTGTGTGTGTGTGTGTGTGTGTGTGTTCGTTTGTATGAGTATGCATATTCATTTTTTATTATACATATAAATATATATTTATAATATATAAATAAATATATATATATATATATATATATATATATATATATATATGATTTAAAATGTTGAACTTTAAAAATACAAACTGCTTATGGTCAAAACCATAACATCCCACTTGTGAAAGTTTGCACTGTTTAACTTTTACAGTGCAGAATGGTATATTTATCATTTTCCTCGCTGTAGTGCAGTCTCGGAGTTGGTATATTTAATTAGCAGGGGGTGTGGGGAGTGTACAGGTGCTTGTCCCCCTGCAAAAATATAAACATTTTTTTTGTTTGTTTTTATTATTTTTTTTAATTAAATTTCGAATTTTCACAAGTTCAGTCTTATGGTCTCAACCATAAGCAATTTGAACTTGTGAAAGTTCAAAATTTAGACGTAGACCTTATATATATATATATATATATATATATATATATATATATATATATATACTATAAGTTTGTAAATATTGTGTAATTTTTTTGCATATATTGTGTATTTTATACATATATTTCTTGAAATTTGTGTTCATCTCCATAAATATTGTCAATTTGGTAATGTCTCTTACTGGCAAAAATTTTTTTTTTCTGTAATCTCCCCTATGAATACTCTGGCGACAGCTATATGCATTTTGCAGAGCACATGGTAACTTGCAGATCCTGCAGCATGTGACATATGCCCAGTATGCAGATATTATCTTGGAGTTACCGATTATAGCTGCAATGGGTTTAACATGTTTACATTACAAGTCAGATGGTGTTTTGGTAAGCACATTATTTAATTTCCTTGATTCTGATATTGCTAAATTCTAGTGTATCATAATTCCATTTAAATCTGCTAACCTCCATGTCCACCTCCTTATTTTTTCAAGACATTCGCCCAGTTGCATTTCTGTGATATTAGTTTTTTTATAAACATATTTGAGTTCTTGTTTAAATCACTTTTATTTTGCTCTTGTCCTGGAATTGCTCCAGTAACTTGTTTCCCATTGGACTGAACTCCCCACAGTTGCTCCATTTTTCTCTCTCTTCCTCCTATTTACTTTCTATCCCTTTCCACTCCCTCCTCTGCTGCTAGCCATCTCTTTCTAATTACCTCTTTTTTATAAGAGGGTTAGATAAGTTTTATCTTATTTTGTACACTCTGAGGCTGGGATTTTATAGTTTAGCATGTGACAGTGCATACATCCTTAGCCACATTCCTTGATAACTACACAGATTGACTTAATTTGTCTTTTCTCAATGCCATGTCTGCTGATGGGGTTTCCGGATGAGACACGGCTGCTAAAGCAACTCTTATGAGGCAGTCTATGGTGCAATGTGTGTACTGTTTGTTTCTCTTGATTAATGTCTAACATGATTTTCTCTTCTTGAAGTCTGTAAGGACATTTTATGCAAATCTGGAAAAAATGTTAGAATGATAGACGGACTAAGTGGCTGAAGAAATAACAATAAACAACTAGATGCAACAGAATCAATTTCTTACCTCTTAACATCAGTGACTCATGTAGAGCTTTAACCTTGACTTTTGCCTACTTTCTCTAGGACAAACTTGTTTTCTTCAGATAAGTTCGCCCATTAAGCGGTACTTGCATTATTAACTAAATTAGGCCCAGACAACAACTCGTGATCAATTACTACATGGATTGTAGCACTTGACAAAACTTTTGAGTTTCAGGAATGAGAGAACTCATTATGACCCTCTGATATGATTTTAAGTTTATTGCTATGACTTCTAAACCATAAAGGTTTGGTGGCAAGTTCTGTAAAATTCCTGGAATGTAAGTTTTATTATTAAGCTCCTCCAGACTAAAGATGTTTGTTCAGGGAAGAGAGGTTCTTCATTTTTCATAACCAATGTAATATTCACTAGCATTACTTATGGAAAGCAGAGAAAGCTAGCAGAATTAGAAAGGGTTCAATATTTTATTAACCTGTGAAACAGTGTAACATTAAAATGAGGTGACCAGTTGATATACTGCTTTTGGTGTTAATACAATTTTGAACATCTATGACAATATTATTTCTGTTTTTCTACTGTTCAGCTTAGAACTGTGCACTGGAATAACTGGAAAATGAAATCGAAAGCTGGGACAACCTGATACTTCAACATCCTGGCATTGAAGTCATATAAATGACATATCAAGCTAACATTGGTTGGCTTGTTCACAGCTGATCTATCACAATGGATATGAAACTACAATGGTGCACCCTGTTGAATACTGATATAAGAAGGAAACTTGCACTTTTTTTCTTATGAAAGTGAGCAGGGGAGTGAAAGTGAGGGTCTGTTACACAGCCTGGCTGACAAATGGGGCTCACACTTTACCCCCTCCTCAGATATTTCAAAGGAAATTCCAAATCATCTTGCTCCCAATCATCACTAGATGCCATTCCAAGGCCAGGGACATGACACTGATGTGTCATAATAATATCCCAGGATGCTTTCTTAATAGCATGAAACATGAACTATCAGTCTAACTAGAATCTCTATTCAACCACAGCCCCTAAACGGGCTTTATACCTAATGAATGGAGGGCTGCAACAGTTATACTACTGCACAGGGGCTACCCATCCAAGGACCCAGGAAATTACTGATCCATTAGCTTGACTGTGCAAGACTATGGACATGGTAATCATGGATGTCATAAATGATGACACAGGTAACGTACAAACACTGGACCTTAGTCAGTTTGGATTTGTTAGAGGTAGGTTTTGTCTGTTAAACTTTTAATTTCTTTGAGAAAATTACCAAAGTGATGGATGAGGGCAAATCAAGGCATTTGCCACAATACCCCACTTGGGCATTGTTTACAAGCTCACTAAATTAGGTATTAACCTATAAGTCACCCACTGGATAGTCAGCTGGCTCACTGACAGGACATAAAAAGTTAGACTAGAGGAATCTACCTCCCAAAAAAAGGCAATTACTAGAGGGGTCCCCTAGGGCTCAATATTGGGGCAACTGTTGTTTTACAGTTACTTATCTGTAGTCAAGACTAACATCAAGTGGCTCTGGCTGAGCAAGTTTGGAGATGATTGGAAATTGGGAGAGTCATTGATCCTCTCCAACAGGGCCTGACAGGCTAATAACTGGTGCCATAGTCATGGCCTAAAACTCAACACCCTTACAAACTACCACATTGATAATATACTCCTCTTGAGAACACAGATAGACAGTGGTTTGGGTTTAACCAAATTTTTCTACTGTGGTGAAAAAATCTTTCCATGTTGCAGAACGTATTAGTAAAGGTATGGTATCTAGGTCCAACTAAGTCATTGTCCTGTTGTAATCTGCCTTTATAAACCTTATCTTTGAGTACAATGCCTCCTTCTGCATGCTTCTCACCAGGCATATGCAGTAGGTGGAACATTCACAGAGATTTCCCACAAAAGATTACAAGGTGGAGAAAACATGTCCTATGCAGACTGCCTCAAATCATTGTTCCAATATTCAGTTTCTTACAGACTGCTGTGGTGACCTTTTCCTAAACTACAGAGCTTCCTCAGATCCAGTACTAACGGACATGTTATGCATTCATAAAAAAAAACAAGCATAGAGACACTGGCTCTAGAGACTTAAACCTCACCAACAACATAAACAAGATGTGGTGGAGATACATGTATGTTCCTCAGAGGCTCCCTTTGTTTGGAACAGGCTTCCCATCCATGTGTAGCAGAGTTCTTCATTGCTTTTATTCAGTAATAACATGGGTCAGTGAATGGGTAATCACAAATATATCCCTGGTCTATCATCCATGTCTCTTCTACAGAAAGGAAGATTGTAACTGTCTACCTAAGAATATAAACCCTTCACAAAACATTTGGCAACCATTACCTATCAAATTTTATTTTGGGGAACTTAGCTAGGTGTTGGGTCATTATCCTAATACTCTGGTATGCTACACTGATAAAGCTGGATATATACTCAACATATGGCTTTATGAGACATGCATATTCTCAACGTATCTTTCACCTATTCTGTGGCCACTTAGTTGTATGAACATGTTAGTTAAAAAGTGTCAGAGAAAAAGAATGATCTACTTCATTTTTTTTTCTAGTAATAGTGTTGTTACTCTACACGGTTTGTAAGTGTGTTTTTTGTAAGAAATGGACCTAATATATACTTTGCACTTGTAGTGACATCTTAAGGAATGTTGGTGTGACCTGTAGTGACACTATGCTGCGCTTCTCTGCTAACACTGCCAGTGGTGATTTCTTCTGGAAAATCCACTGGATATGACAATCAATACCACTGATACTATGAGCAGGGATTTCTTTCTGTGTGACTTTAACTTTTATGCCTGCTGATAAAAAGTCTCCCAAACAGGTCTTGGTCATTTGTTCCATCAAACTTCTTATCAACAGCATGGAAATAAGAACTGTCTAGAGGTGACATCATCCAGGTAGCCACGTTGGTGATTAATGCCCTCAACAGCATCCTGGCAATAAGAACATTTATATCGTGGCCCTAACCCCTTCCCTAGCAGGGGACATCTGTCCTATATCACTGTAGGGACCAGTACACCTTTCCTTTGTACCCACAATGAGGAGTGATGAATTTGTGGTTTAATGAGATGAGCACATGCCCCTAGGGTTATGTCACATTGCACTGGTCTTCTTTCAATGGGTTGAGTCCTACCACCAAACACTACAACCTGCGAGAGATGCACTTACATAGCCAAACTGGAAGCAAACTCTCTCCAGTCAGGATTGTGCTAGACAGTCAAGAGGAGAAAGTTAACACCCACACCACACCTCAAACAACACACAGTCCTTCAAAACCCACACCACCAAAACCCACACATAGCAACACAAAACCCACATATGTGGAGGCTCTTAATATTAATCTGCCCAAGCAACAAGGACCTCTGAAGCTGAAACGCAAAAAAACACTACCCCAAACACAATCAAAGTGTTACCATAGCTCACAACACAAGTGTGCCACCCAACAGCAGCCCCTAAGGCAAGGCAACATACCCATCACTTTAGTCATAGGTGACTCTATAGTCAGGCACACTGATTTTCCACTCAACAGGCTGAATAAGGAGAAAATTACAGTTAGTTGCCTGTCAGGTGCCAGGATCCACCACATAATGCATGCACTCAAGTCACTCCACAACAGGTACAAATATGACTCTGTCATTGTCCATGTTGGAGTGAATCACTTGAGATGTACCTCCCTGGACTACATGAAAAGAGACATGAAAGAGCTCTTGTATCATGTAGCCCAGCCAGGTATGACCCTAGCCCTGAGTAGTATCCTGCCATCGCCCAGAATGATGCCACAGTATAAGGACAAAATGATTGACTTCAATAATTGGCTAAGCTTCTGGTGTCATTCAAAGGGGATTCAGTATCTGTCTGTCTGGGATGAGATGATTGACAAACCACGATGCTTTGCAAGAGGTGATTTGCACCTGTCACCCCTGGGATTCAGGTTACTGGCTAAGGCTCTTGTCACCCCTATAGTGCCTTGTTTAGGCAAGGTTCAAAGGACAAGACTACCACCGTAATGGGTACAAGCAAGCAAAATCTGAAGGTAATGCTACTCAATGCTAGAAGTCTAAACCTCAAAATACACCCTCTCGAGGCTCTCCTAAAAATGGAGAACATTGATATCTGTGCAGTAACTAAGACCTGTTTCAAAGCTCCAGAGACCACCCCTGTAATACCAGGCTACAACTCATACCACACTTTTCGGCCACCAAACCAGGACCAAAACACTAAAGGTGGAGGAGTGTCCATATTCACCAAGGATATTCACACCTCCAGGCTGGTTGCCCAACACAATGCATCTTAAATTCTCCAGGTGCAACTAACACTAGGTAAGACTGCAATATTTATATATGCTACAGATCCCCCACCATGCCCCAAGATTCTCACTACACCTTTCTAAACATACCGGAAAGTATTAAGAATCATCACGAACATGGGAGCACAATGTTCAACACCGGAAGTATACCCCTCACTGGTGAGATCAGATCACAAACTAATCTCGCTGGAGGTCCTCATCCGCCCCCACCTGAAATAAAAGACCACAGTAAAGAACTTGAAAGCCGACTTCACACTTCTAAAGACTAGTGTGGTCTCCTTTAAGGCCCGGAAAACAGTACTCAAGCTGCTGAATCACTTACAAATGCCTTCTACCAGCACCTGCAGGACTGCATGGATAAGGCAATCCCAAGCAAAACAAAGACTTTTTGTACCAAAGGCAAGCGTCCACTCTGGTGGACCCCAGCCATAAACAAACTCTACCACAAAGGAGGAAGCTACTACAAGATAGAGCAAAATCCTTAAAAGGTAAGACACCCTTGATCACTATAAGTAAAAACTAAGAGCTCTCATAAAATCATCCAAAGCAAATTTTGAGAGAAAAATAGCTAAAGACTCAAAAGACAATCATAAGGCCTTCTTTAGCTATGTTAGAAACCTGGGAGAAACTCCCAGATATGCTCAGAACTAGTTCAAAATGATGTGAAGATTACTGATCCTACAGACATTGCCAACATACTGGCTGACAGGTTCAGTGCAAACTTCTCCCCTCCCCCAAAAGGAGAGATATCTATACCAGCGATTGCAGCCCCAAACATCTCCATCAAGTGAGAACTGCTCTCTCCAAAGCAAAAACACAGCATCCATGGGACCTGATGGTGTCCCCGGCTGTGTGCTCCTCAACGAGGAATTAAACCCACAGCTAGGACAGCTGTTTAATCATAGTCTTACCTCTAGATCATTGAGGAGTGGCGCACTGCAACTGTGGTCCGCCCATTAGCTTGACAAGCCTTATCTGCAAAGCCATGGAGAGGATCATAATGGACCTCATAAATAAAGACATAGGAATTTGCAGACTTTGGATCCATCCCAGTTTGGCTTTGTCAAAGGCAGATCATGCCTTCTAAACTTGGTTGACTTTTGAAACAGTCACCAAAGCCATTGATGAGGGAAAGGCAGTCCATACAGCCTACCTCGATCTGCTTTGATACAATACCGGTATCATTGAAAAACTCATCAGCTTAAATGTTAACCCATACATCACAAGATGGATTGCAAACTGGCTGAGTGACAGAACCCACAGGGTCAGAGTTGCTGGCGCCATGTCAGACTCAAAGCCTGTCACAAGTGGTGTACCACAGGGCTCAGTCCTGGGCCCACTCTTGTTTGGCATCTACTTTCGTACAAGCAAACACAGGAGGGTTATGGCTGACAAAGTTTGCAGATGACTGCAAACTGGGAAAACACATCTGACAGAGATATCCTTCAGAAGGGTCTCACAGAAACGGATAACTGGTGCCAGAGCCATGGCCTAAAGTTAAATGCCAAGAAATGCATAGTCATACCTTCGGGAAAACAAGGGTACCCCTAGCTACCAAATAGGTGGCAATCCACTGAGTACAGAAGAAGTTATCAGGGACCTGGGGACCCAGGTTGATAGTAGTCTGTCATTCGACACCCATGTAGCTAAAGTAGTTAGGAAGACCTTCTACATTGCCCACCTTATCATGAAGGGATTCTCATCTAGATCAAGGGAGGTCATAGTCTCCCTATACTCATCACTCATCAGACCAATGATTGAGTACAATGCCCCATTCGAATGTATCTGACCCGACACTTGCAGCAGCTGGAGAGGCCACAAAGTTCCTCACCAAAAGGATAAAGGGTCTCAAACATCTGTCCTATGACTGAAAGAACTCCAGCTCTGAACACACTAATACCGCTTGCTCAGAGGTGACCTTTGCCTAACATACAAGGCCATGTCAAACCCAGATTTGATGAATATGCTTCACCTCAAAAATCTAGATCTGTCAGAGCCACAAGGGCGGAGACTTAAACCTCACACGGCTATTAATAGGACGTGCTGGAGGGATAGATTCATCACCCAAAGACTCCCTATGCTGTGGAATAAAATCCCGGTATATGTGAGGCAGAGCACTGCCTTGTTCAAGAGAAATCTTGACCAATGGATGGGAGATCGCAGATATACCCCAGGGATTACCTCAGTGTCACTGCTCAACAGAGGCACAGCAAAATAATGGGTATAGTTCCCCATACTAAAGGGGTGGCGTAAGCCACAAAACTATGGGCTAGGCTTGTAAATGCCCTCGGGCAGATAGCCTAGTATGAACCTATGAACCTATGAACCTATGAACAACCAAACACCCTAATACTGAGTGATTTCAACTACCCTGCCATTAACTGGGAAAACTACTCCTGTACCAATACCTTTGCTCAACAGTTCTTGGGATTCATAAATTCCAATGCACTAGAGCAACTAATTCATAGTCCCACCAGGGGTACCAATATTCTAGACCTGGTCATTACCAACATGGGGGAGATTGATGCTCCACACCAGTGGTCTCCCCCTCGTTGGTCAGATCAGACCATAAGCTAATCACCCTTGATATCCACATCCCCACCCCCACCCCTCTTTAAGGAAACCTCTGTTAAAAACTTCTCCAAAGCCAACTTCATGCTTCTCAAGTCAGAAGTAACAAACTTCATGACACCCATGCAGATGAGAACTGGAAGTTCAATTGCTGAATCCTTCACTAAGGTGCTGTATGAGCACATTCACTCGTGCATGGACCGAGCCATGCCAAATAGAACCAAGATGCTGTCCTCTAAAAAAAGGAAGCCAATCTGGTGGTCTGCCATAAACAAGCTGTACAACAGAAGGAAGAAACTGTTTTAGAAAAGAGGAAGAACCCAGGATTCAAAAAACTCCCTCACCAACCTCAGTAGAAAGCTGAGATCCCTCATAAAATCTTCCAAAGCTAGTTACAAAAACAAAATTGCCAAATATTCCAAAGACAACCACAAAGCATTCTATAGCTATGTCAAGAATCTAAATGTCAATACTCAGACCTGCTCTGAGCTATAGCAGAATGGCACTAGATATACTGATCACAAGGATATTGCCAATATCCTGGCAGATAAATTCAGTGCCAACTTCACCCTCCTCTCACCCCTAAAGGGGCCATCTCAATACCAAAAGAATGTCAAATTCTGATAATCACGGCCCCTCAGTAAAAAATGCAATCTTCAAAGTGAAGAATACAGCATCCGTGGGACAAGACAACATCCCGGGCTGTGTACTGCATGAACTACAAAATGAACTGGCACCTTATCTATGTGTCATGTTTGATCATAGCCTCACCTCAGACTTCGTGCTCACAGAGTGGCACACAGCTACAGTCATCCCACTCCACAAGTTGGGGTCAATTTTGGATCCTGGGAACTAGTGTCCCATCAGTCTGACATACCTGATCTGCAAGGCCATGGAATGCATTATCATGGAACTTATAAACAAAGACATTGGCAACCTTAAAACACTGGACCGCACCCAGTTTGGGTTTGTGAAGGGCCGATCTTGCCTCCTGAATCTGATCTACTTCTTTGAATCAGTCTCCAGAACCGTGGACGAGGGTAAGGTGGTTCACACAGCCTACTTGGACCTTGCCAAGGCTTTTGACACTACCCCCCACGTTGGAATCATAGATAAACTTACTAAGCTGGGTATTAATCCCTACAACACTCGATGGGTTGCAAACTTGCTTACTGACAGAACACACACTGTAAAAGTAGCCTACTCCAAATCTAGCTCCAGACAAGTGACAAGTGGTGTACTGCAGGGTTCTGTCCTGGGACCACTGTTGTTTGGCATCTACTTCTCTGAAGTACAGGCCAACACTAAAGGACTCTGGCTTACAAAGTTCACAGATGACTGCAGCCAGGGAGCCATTACTGAATCCCAAATGATGTGGATAGACTACAAAAAGGCCTTACCGAAACAGATGCCTGGTGCCACAGCCATGGGCTCAAGTTAAATGCCAAAAAATGTTTAGTTGTCCCCTTTGGGAAAAAACACATACCTGTGAACTACCACATAGGTGGCAGTACACTAAACACCAAAAGTGTGATAAGAGATCTAGGGACACAGGTGGACAGTGGTCTCACCTTTGATAACCTCATAGCCACAACAGTTAGAAAATCCTTCTATGTGGCACACCTCATTACTAAGGGCTTTTCATCCAGAAAAAAAGAGGTCATTGTCCCTCTGTACTCATCCCTCATTAGACCCATTACAGAATACAATGCCCCATTTGGTATGTACCTCATAAGACATCTGCAACAACTAGAAAGGCTACAGAAATACCTCACAAAAAGAATCACAGGCCTAAAGCAGATGCCTTATGCTGACCGTCTAAAGAAACTCCAGCTACACTATATCGCATATCACCTACTCAGAGGTGATCTCTGCCTACAAAAGCACAGGGAACTAATCTAAGGGGGTGGCGAAAGCCAACACATTCTGGCTAGGCTTATAAATGCCCTTGGGCAGATAGCCTAGTACTTACCTATGAACCTATGAACCTATGACCATACAAGCCAATGTCAAACTCAGAGTTGTGGGACATGCTACACTTAAAGAAATCCCAATCCCTCTGAGCCACACACTCCAGGGATCTTAACCTTGTCATCACAATGAATAGAGCATGCTGGAGGGTTAGGTTTCTGACCAGAGACTCCACATACTCTGGAATAGGCTGCCCATATATGTCAGGCAGAGCACCTCAATGGCCCTCTTCAAAAGGAACCTTGACGATTGGATGGGAGATAGGAAATTCACCCCGGGGATCACATCAGTAGCCCTGCTAGACAGGGGTCCAGGAAAGTAAATATTTGTGGGAAGCAATAGCCAGGGAATCGTTATGGCTAGGCTTGTATAGGCCCTAGGGTCGATAGCCTAGTACCTACCTATGAACTTATTTCATGTTCCCAGCCACCTCACCACAGTGTGACTACATGTATCTTCCTAAGAAACAGCAGACCGGTGACCAAACAGATAAGTCAACCCTGGTCACCTGAGTCATAGTCACAGCTTTATCATTTTATGCCAGTGGAACTGATTAAATTATTGACTAATTTTAGCTACGATTTGTGCAGTTTTAAGTTTTGAATTAAAATGTCCAGTTTTATAGTTACAAATTTAATACAATTATTAAGAAAGTGAATAAAGTCTATCGTTCCACAAGTAAATGCTGTCACTCCGTGAAGAGTAGGTTAAGTAAGTATAACAAAGAGCACGAGTGCAGCAAAAGTAAGGTTTAAAACAACATAGTTTAATTTCCAGTGGGTGTACACAAACGGCTGAGCGCTTTCACAATAAATGCTTCTTCAGATCCTTCTAGTGAACACAGAAGTCTGCTCTTTATATAATAGATCCAATTAACCAATCAGTAACTGCTCATCTGTATTCAAACATAGAACAAATAAATATATATATATATATATATATATATATATATATATATATATATATATATATATATATATGTATATATATATGTAAAACCCAAATGTCAGGCATATATAACCTGAATTAAATAACTACTAAGTACATCAATAAACATCTATAAATTGTGCTGTATATATATAAAATCATCAGAGACATCAAAATTCATTGTAAACAATATATATATGAAACTCAAGCAGCAGACATGTATATAAAAACCTTAAATAGAGAAATATGCTAAACACATTGACAGACATCCATGAAAAGTGCTGTATATTTCAACGTGCTGTATATATTAAAATCAAAATTCATTAAAAAGTATATATATAAAAAATATATATATAAAAAACATGTCTGTCACATGTGTTATTAACTAAGTATCTAAAAATGACATTCCAAATGAACAGTGTGAATGTATAAAAAAATGTATAAAAAATATATATAAAGAATTGTCCAAACTATTTGATGATCCTGCACTGTTTTAACTTGGGTTTGATGGATGCTCTATCATTCAAACCATGGCCCCTGTCTGCCTTTAGAGTAATGATCCAGTCAGTCTCCTTGGCTTCTGTGAAATTCATAATGTCGCCACCCCTCTTATTAGCAGTTATATTCTCCAACACCCGAAACAGAAAAGTATGATCACCATCATTGAAAACAAAGTGCCTGGCAAGGGCATTATGAGGGCTACCTTTCCTCATGTGGTAAATGTGTTCCCTCATTCTGTCCCGCAGTGGACGATTGGTTTTACCAACATAGAAACAGGGACATGCCTGACAAGTGGCTAAATACACCACATTGCATGTCATGCAATCGGCATCTATCCTGGTGGAAAAAGTGACATGTTCATCAGGATGAATGAACATTTCACTGCTGTCTATGAAGGAACAGAAATTGCAGCGTCCACAGGGTTTGGTGTGTCCATTTACCTTCATGGTCCTATCAAATCTGGGATAACATAATAGTCGTTTTAAATTACTCTTATTCCTGAATAGAAAACCAGGTGTCTCCCCCACAATACATTTCAACTCATCATCGATAAGAAGAATGTTCCAATGTTTATTGATAATTTCCTTCAAATGAGGTAAATCTGAAGTGAAATAGGTGGAGAATTTAACAGGTTTGTCTGCTGCTTGAGTTTCATATATAGATCTCCGTTGCTTATTTTAAAGCTGTCTCGCTATGTTAAACCCATTTAACATAGCGAAACAGTAAAAAAGCAATGGAGATCTTGCTTTCTCCATTGCTTTTGGCCACAGCTCTGATGTACTGCATAGGCATGCGCAGTACATCAGACAGCTGCGGAAGGGCAGCAAAGAGGCATTATACAATGCCATTATTTAAGAAAAGTAATTATTTCTTTTCTTAAATAATGTCATAGTATAATAGCAATAACCCACTTCTGGGTGTGGGTAATGGATTTACCACGGTTGTCTTTGTTTCGCCCTCGGGACCAAACAACGCCAACCATGGGTAAATCCCGCATTACCCACACCCAGGCGTGGGTTATTGCTATATCGTTGTCAGCATTCCATCACAGAGAAGAGAGTGATTCAGCAATGTCAGACTCTGATAGGGTTGCTAATAAAAATAATTGCTGTGCTGGGACTCCTGTAGAGCTGTTTAACTTATGAAAGTGATATAATTTAAGCCAAGCTATATCTGCAGTTATAGCTTTATCTACATCTATTGTTTTCTGTCTGTGTGTCTATCTAATCTATCGTCTAGCTATATATATCTATTTTACATGCCTAATGATTTGAGGTTATCTGATTATTTGCATGATCATTATTTGAGTTATCTGTTGCTGTTTGCCCTATCAACCTTAGATAAGTTAAAAGGCATATCCCTCAAATGGAATATTTTGCTTAACAGAGTGCAAAAGTTTGTTCAAGATGTGGGGGACTTTCTGGAAGAGATATCTCTTATGCTAATAAGTCCTGTTTATGTTGCAATATAGATTTACATGAAAGGGTAAAATGCATTATAGTCTGATGTCCTGGTAACCAATGATAAGTACATGATGACCTCTTCTGGCCAAGACACAATACCTTTAATAATCACCTCTGTGAGGTAGAAGGCTTTCCCAATGACAGTGGATACACAATAGTCAAGGGAGAGTCCATTATTCATAACGGTATTTATGTTTCAAATTAGAGGGAGAATGTCATTTAAGAAGTGTACAAGAGTTCCTTTTTCACAGATTGTACATCCCTGCATTTCTGTTTGGATTTCAGCTTTACACCATGAACTAGATGTAGTGGCTTTGTCCAAGTGTCTTTATGTGAGATGATGATGATGGTGATGATGATGGTGACGATGATGATGACAATGATGATGATAATGGTGATGATGATGATGGCAACGATGATGATGGTGATGACGATGATGAGGATGATGCTAATGATGACGATAATGAATATGATGATGACGATGATGATGGTGGTGGTGGTGGTGGTGATGATGACGATGATGAAGATGGTGATGATGATGATGATGATGATGATGATGGCGATGATGACGATGATGATGACGATGATGATGGTGATGATGACGATGATGAAGATGATGATGGTGATGATGACGATGATGACGATGATGGTGATGATGACGATGATGAAGATGATGACGATGATGATGATTGATGAGGGTGATGATGGTGATGATGATGATGATGATGGTGATGATGGTGATGATGATGATGATGATGATGATGAGGATGATGACGATGGTGATGATGGCGCTGTTGATGATGATGATGGTGGTGTCAATCTTGCAGTCATTCATGACATGGTTAACTGACAAGTCTTTAATCTCAGTTTTGATACCAGAGAAATAGATCACAATTCGAAATGGTCCCAAATGAGAGCCCTGTGGTACATCCCTGTTGAGAAGTTTTTTAGAGGATAGTGTGCTATTATCTGTTACACAGTGTTACCTGTTGGTGAGACAGTTGGCATTAAACAGGGACTGACACTGAGTTTGTCCAGTTTGTTGATGAGCAAGAGTTGACTGCTTCAGTCACATAATCTACCTTTTACAAAACCATATTGGTTAGGGTCTATGGTTTGTAGGTTCTCTATGCCCCTGATTATGGGGTCTTTATGCTCTATCATCTCTAAATGATGCCAGTGAAGCTAATAAATCAACAGTAGCCAGGTTATGTGGGCATCATCCTCTGTAGAAGGGAATTACTACAGTTGTTCTTCAGGCTTCTGATATGCATCTATTGGAAAGGCTATCGGTGAAGTGTTTAAGTAAGAGATATGATAAGGGGTGTTTTATACTGACCAGAAAACAGACCAGTATGTCACTTGGACTCATAATGCTGGTGCATATCATCCTTTAGTGCACTTTTAGTATATTTTCAGATGTGATTAATGAAAGGGGGTTGTGGACTGCATACTTTGTATTAGGGAGTTTGGTAGTGACAGATGGGAAAATATCGAGCAGAAGTTATCTGCCAGGATGTTAGCTAATTCCTCTGGGTTTAAGTTGGTGATGTCAATAAAAATAAGTTTGGTGCAAATCTGAGTAGTATTTCTGAGGTGTTTTATTTATTTAGTTATTTATTTATTTTATTTTATTTTATTTTATTTTATTTTACATTTGTTGACCAGGCTAGTCTAACTGGATATATATCCATTTTCAGTAGAGGCCCGGGGAGAAAAGCTCCAAAACAGTATTAAATAAATTGAGTAAAGGTACAAAGCATCTACGTAAAGAAAACATTATAATACTAGATTAATGTAAAAAAAAAAAAACACTTTACCATGGATTTAATTTAAGCAAGTAGATGAGAGGAAAAAAGGGAAAAGAGAAAATTAAATAACAATATAAGAAAAAGAGTGAGAAAAAAAAAAATAATTATATTAGAGTTGGTGTATGGAGATTTAGAGCAGTTGATATAACTATAGAATAGGTATAGCAGATTTAGAGCAGTGGGTTTGACAAGGAAAGCAAAAACAAATGAATAGCTAGTATCTATCAGACATTGTATATACATAGATGTACACATGGCAAGGCATGTAACAAACATCTGATATACATAGATGTACACAGGGCATGGCTTGTAACAAACATCTTATATACATAGATGTACACAGGGCATGGCGTGTAACAAACATCTTATATACATAGATGTACAGAGAGCATGGCATGTAACAAACATCTTATATACATAGATGTACACAGGGCATGGCGTGTAACAAACATCTTATATACATAGATGCACACAGGGCATGGCGTGTAACAAACATCTTATATACATAGATGTAGACAGGGCATGGCATGTAACAAACATCTTATATACATAGATGTACACAGGGCATGGCGTGTAACAAACATCTTATATACATAGATGCACACAGGGCATGGCGTGTAACAAACATCTTATATACATAGATGTACACAGGGCATGGCGTGTAACAAACATCTTATGTACATAGATGTACACAGGGCATAGCTTGTAACAAACATCTTATATACATAGATGTACACAAGGCATGGCATGTAACAAACATCTTACATACATAGATGTACACAGGGCATGGCATGTAATAAACATCTAATATACATAGATGTACACAGGGCATGGTGTGTAACAAACATCTTATATACATAGATGTACACAGGGCATGGCATGTAACAAACATCTTATATACATAGATGTACACAGGGCATGGCATGTAACAAACATCTTATATATATAGATGTACACAGGGCATGGCATGTAACAAACATCTTGTATACATAGATGCACGCAGGGCATGGCATGTAACAAACATCTTATATACATAGATGCACACAGGGCATGGAATGTAACAAACATCTTTTATACATAGATGTACACAGGGCATGGCGTGTAACAAACATCTTATATACATAGATGCACACAGGGCATGGCATGTAACAAACATCTTATATACTTAGATGCACACAGGGCATGGCATGTAACAAACATCTTATATACATAGATGCACACAGGGCATGGCATGTAACAAACATCTTATATACATAGATGCACACAGGGCATGGCATGTAACAAACATCTTATATACATAGATGCACACAGGGCATGGCATGTAACAAACATCTTATATACATAGATGCACACAGGGCATGGCATGTAACAAACATCTTATATACATAGATGCACACAGGGCAGGACATGTAACATACATCTTATATACATAGATGTACACAGGGCAGGGCATGTAACACATCTTATATACATAGATGCACACCGGGCAGGGCATGTAACAAACATCTTATATACATAGATGCACACAGGGCAGGGCATGTAACAAACATCTTTTATACATAGATGCACACAGGGCAGGGCATGTAACAAACATCTTATATACATAGATGCACACAGGGCAGGGCAAGTAACAAAATGTCTGAAAAGGCTAGTTTTTATTAAGTAGTAGTTTGACAGGGAACAGAAAATACTGAATTAAAACTAGAAAAAAAATGTAGAGCAACGTAAACAAATATTGAAGGAAATAAGACATGGATATAAGTCATGAGGAAGTTTTAGAGGCATTTTAGCAAGGGGAGAAGGTGTCAGTCTGATTCAGAACATGTACATAATCATTGGGATTTAAAGAACACTCTTAGTTGGTTTTTAAATAATGGAGTAGATGTAAGGGAAGTTAGATCATTTGGAAGTCTGTTCCAAGTTTTTCCAACAAAGTTAGTAAACAGGTAGTCACCAGATTTGTTATTGGATTTAAGGGTGGCTACTAGTAACTTATTTGCTGAACATAGAGTTTTGAGATTTATTTAAGGACTAATAAGATTACAGAGTACAGGAGTATTAGTGGGATGGTGCAGGACTTTGTGAGTGATAGTAAGTTGCTGAAGAAGAACGTGGTTTTGAAATTCCAGCCATCCTAGCTGTTTCAGATTTTGGCAGTGGTGGGTTCTAAAAGTGGAGCCAGTGGCAAATCTGGCAATGTTGTTATAGGAGGTAGCCAGTTTATTTATATTAGTTTTAGATAGGTTGGTATAAATGGGGGAGGCATAGAGTAGGGTGGAGATTAGATGAGTTTGAGCAATAGTAGTCCTGGCAGAGGGTATAAGAAAGGGATTAAGCCTGTAGAGGAAACCAAGTTTTCTATTAACTGCTTTGAGAGTTAAGTTTATGTGACTCTCATAGTTAAGATTATGATCAATTGTTACACCTAAGAGTTTGGTGGTTGTGTCGGGTGCTATTACAGTGCTATTATTTGATGTAATTGTGAAATTAATATGGGTAGACTTCTGTATTGGAGTGAACAGTGATAGTTTAGTTTTTTTGGGGTTAAGGAGGAGACAGCATTGATGGAACCAGTTTTTAACTAAGGTAAGTACTCTTTGGGTACTGGACTGGAGTTCAGCTGAAGAGACTGCGGCACAGATTAATGTCAAGTCGTCAGCATATTGTTTGTAGGTGGTTTGGGGGAGGGTAGTTTTCAGATCATTAATGAAAATAGAAAAGAGGAGAAGTCCCAGAATGGAGCCTTGTGGGACACCCAGAGTGACTGGGAGCTGAGTAGATATATTATTGTCCCAGAGGACTGCCTGTTGTCTGTTACCTAAATAAGACTTAAACCATTTGACTGCCTGAGTATCTAAGGAAAGTGATTGTAGTGTATCTCACATTAATTGATGATTAACCATGTCAAAGGCTTTAGAGAGGTCTATAAAGAGAGCAGAGGAAAGCAAATTGTTATTATGATTTCTATTAATACAGTCAGAGAAGGATAAGACAGCAGTTGTAGTGCTGTGGAATGGCCTAAAGCCATGCTAGCAGTCATCCAGTAGCTTGTTTTGTAGGAGATGTTCAAGTAGCTGCTGGTGAATACATTTCTCCATGATTTTTGCTAAAGAAGAGAGTATGGCAATGGGTCGAAAGTTAGCGAGTTCAGTTGAGTTACCACCCTTATGCAATGGAATTATATGTGAGACTTTCCAGAGAGAAGGGATGGTACATTCTGTAATAGTTCTGTTTATTAAGATGGAAATAGGGTAGGCTAGTGCGCCAGCTGCCATTTGCAGATATTCAGCTGGGAAGAGGTCAGCTGATGGAGTACAAGGTTTACGTTTTTGAAGAAGCGTATGGACGAGTGATGTTGGCACTGGTTGTAGAGTAAATGCAGGAGGATTATTAGCTATTGAGGGTGGTGTAGTGGTGCTAGCTGGGGATAAGGTATTTGCTAGTGATTTGACTGATTCTGAGAAAAATTTGTTAAATGTATCTGCAATTTGGATGGGAGTGTTCTGAGTCAAGTTAGATGGGGTAGGAGTTTTGGAGTGACCTGGATGAAGTAGCCTATTAATGCCTGACCAGAATTTTTGAGGATTATGCAGTTGGGTTTGTTGAAGTGTATGGTAATGTTTTTTTTTTCAAGAATAATTCGTTTTTTAGTAGTGTTTCTAAGCTGTCTAAAGTTTAGATGGTCCATAGGGTCTTTTGTATATCTCCATTTGGACCAAATCTTATTTCTCTGTAGCATTTTGTGCCTGGTCTCTTTGGAGAGCCAAGGAGCAGGTTTGTTCCTAGTTCTGACTGTACGAGAAGGGGCATGGTGGTCAAGAATTAGCCGGAATTTGGAATTAAAGTATGACACTGCTTCATCAAGAGGTAGGTATTTTAGGGGTGACCAACTGCAAGCTTTGAGCTCAGCTAGGTAGCTGTCTGGGTTTAGATTTTTCTTGTTCTGGGTAGTCCTAAAGGTAGTTTGGTTGGGAATAGAGGTCTTTTGTCTAGTTATAAAGGTAAGACAGTGGTCACTAATATCATCAGACAATGTACCTGTTTTATATAGGAGAGGATTAGTATTAACTAATATCCAGTCAGAGGTACTTTTTATTGCTAGGTTTGTGGGTTCTGGTAGGAGAGGTGATGCTTTGATAGAAGCCATAAAGGTTTATGTGAGTAGTAGGTTTGGCTGAAGTACAGCAATACCAATCGATATTAAAATCTCCAAGGAGTATGGTTTCTTGTGGGAAGGATGTGGACAACCAGCTAAGTGAATTATCCAGAGTATTAATGTTTTTACCTGGAGGGATATAGGCACAGATAATGTATAAGGATTTATTTGTATTAATCTGGAGCTTAGTGATTAAGATTTCAGCATTGTTAGGAGTGGGAGTCTGAGTATCCAATGTTGTAATTTGTAATTCAAATTTAAACAATATTGCTACCCCACCACCTTTTTTGTTTAGACAATCTCGTCTCAAGATATTATATCCAGGTGGTATTATATCATCGTCGTTAGTTACTGGCTTGAGCCAGGTTTCTGTTAGACATAGGATGTCAAAAGAATATAAACCTAATAGTGCATGTAGCTGTGTAATTTTATTGTTTAAGCTATGTATGTTGAGGTGAGCTATGAGAAGAGAGTTGGGGCCACTAATTGGGGTTTCAGATGTGGTGTGGAAAGGTTGGAAATCAGGGATGGTGTTTTCTGGGCTTGGATTAGGATGAATGTCACCATGTAGAAGTAGGTGTTGTTGTGGTGTATGTGAGTGTTTTAAGAGTTTGGAAAAATTACAGTATGGTTTTCTCAGTTGGAGGTACCTAATGTGGGTTAATCTATGAAACTGAGGTAGAAGGTAGGACGATGAAGATGTTGTGTTACAATGAGGTGCTGGAGATGAAAGGGAGAGAGGAGTTTTTTTTTTTTTTTTTTGCATGGTTAAAGAATGTCTTGTTATTATATTTTGCAGAAACAGCAATTTTTAGTTTACAAATAACTTTGTAAAATTTGCCATGGATTTCAGAACATTAGCTGCATTGTGTTAAGTGATTTTTGCAGTAAGTAACCACACATAGGGTGTGTGTGATTCAGAGCCACACATACCATGAGTAGTGCATGCTGGGCAACAGGTTTGGCTACACCATATGCTAATGGATGTATAAGCAAATGGTAACGAGCAACATTATTAAAATGAGTGTCTCATTGCATTCAAATGAGGAAAATCAAGGTGGTAAAGCAATTCACAAGCATATAAAGAGCAGGACCTGTTGTTCTACCCTATAATGACCAAGGCTAAATCATCACATACATAAGGTCGCTGCCTTTTCACATGCCCCAAGTTGGACATTTCTTAATGAAACATGAGATTTTGTAAAACAAGCCATACCCACAACCAGTTTAAGGTACTGGACTTGCCAAAATAAAAGTTAATTATTTTAGAATTGTGTGTGTGTGTGTGTGTGTGTGTGTGTGTGTGTGTGTGTGTGTGTGTGTGTGTGTGTGTGTGTGTGTGTGTGCGCTGGGACACAGCCTCAGCAGTAGTGTCAGCACTGCAACTTGATGTCTTGGAGAGGTCCTGAGTGTGCATTATAAAAAGTTGGGCATATAGTGTATACACCCATCCATGACAACTGACCCTACCATGAATTGTACTGGTTGTACCACATTCCTGCTTAGATGATGGCATGCTGCATGACTTGGAATGACAACAATCACCAGACATTACAATGTTGTAACTACCATTCACACAGGAATGTAATTTCTTTTATCTTCTTTTTCTCTTCAGGTTCTTTAGCATCCTACCACAATTTCCTACAGTTAACAGTTGTTAAGTAGCACACATTCCCCAGAAATCTTGATGAATTCTCACTTCATGTTTTACAGGTTGTTTTATGTATTCAGTTAGTTAGCTAGTTGTTTGTTTATTTGTTGACTAGGTTAGTCGAGCTAGACTAGTAGCCTTCTTTCAGGGAATGTACTCGTACTGATAGGGACAACCGTTTATATTTGAAGGGGCAGTTATTAAAGCAATTTCCCTCTAAGACTTGTACTGTTTTCTTAAATCTGTTTTCGCTTCCTTAAGAAATATTATGCAGAAACTTTTTCTTTGTCATATTTTCTTTTCTCTGATCTCTTATTCAACTCCTTGCAATCTTTATTTAGCCTTTCCTTTGCTTTTTCAAGCTTGATATTTTTTCCTTTAGTGATATAAAAGATTCTCTCTCTCCTTTTTTTCAGAAACAAAATTACTTAGGTAATGGTAAACTCATGCTGTGAAATGCATATATCTTTTCAAATGTATATCAATGTATTTGCATTTAAAAGCTTAGGGTCATTTTTTTCTAAAATATTTCACCACCAGGCATGCACAAATATGTATGCATGTCTGCCTTGCTGACTTTGTTTCCTGCTGACCTGAACTTTAGTGCAGGGCAAAACAGCATGCTGTAGCATTTGTAAGAAAAACTGAGGCAAAGAATATGCCACAAAACAAGGTAACACAGAGAGTCACCCAGCACCATATTGTGCTAATGCCTGCTGAAACTTTATGATTTGATCAAATTTGTAACAAATAAAATTTGAAAAAAATACATCTGAATTAAATAAAAAAAATAAATCAATGTGAAAGAAGCTGTATCCGTAACTGTTCCTGTACTTTACCTTATCATCACATAATTCTGTGTGCAATTATCTGCAGTTATTAAAATTAAATTATACAACAAAAGTAGAATTTGGAAATCATGTAATTACATCAGCAGATGTCAGACATAAATCATATAACATTTGTTCAAGTAAGGTATTTGCAATGGCTAATTAAACTATTTAAGTTGGGGGGATCTGCACATGAACTTAAATCTTATTTAAATCTAAAAGTTCAATGTGCCTCTTCTCTCTGTCTCCATGGAATAATTGCTAACTTTTATCTCTGTTTGAATCTAGTGTACATTGTATTGATTAATGTTAGCTTACCAACATAACATTGAATCTTCATACAATACGACCATTGTCAGAGAACATACCTGTTAGGCTGGGGTTCACTAACTAATTTCAAGAACAAGATGGACTGATGTGTGATATTGAATCTTCATACAATACGACCATTGTCAGAGAACATACCTGTTAGGCTGGGGTTCACTAACTAATTTCAAGAACAAGATGGACTGATGTGTGATATTGAATCTTCATACAGTACGACCATTGTCAGAGAACATACCTGTTAGGTTGGTGTTCACTAACTAATTTCAAGAACAAGATGGAGTGATGTGTTGTGGTGCAGTTCAGTCATCCGCCAGCTTTAAACATGGTATAGTTTGCCATTTAATCCATGACTCAAATGGGAATAATATCTTTAGCTGCAGGATAAAGTGCCATTACCTTGGTTCTTTGGAAACTTTGCCTGTTCAAGTGACTAAGAGGGTGACTCCACAGATAAGGGTGAACTGCCATTTTTTTTCATTGTGGGAGCTTTGCTAAACATCCTTCACAGCCCTAGATAATGATAATTGAGTATTAGAAGCTGACAGGATATCCGTAATCTAGCATTTATTAAATTTTAGGGAATTAGCTATCTAAATCATACAGGTAATCGATATGCAGCCCTCTAGACACAAGCAGAAATATTGAAAGATAAGGGCTGGATTCAATAAAGCCTACATGGTAGCATGCTGTTTTGTATTCAGTAAGCGGGTCTACATGATGTGTAGAGCTGCGCAAACACGGTAAACATCATGACATCCTAATTATAACATAAGTAGCTGAACTGTATGCTAATCAACCATTCCAAGATGGAGGAGCTATTCAACAAGCTCTAAAGCAATCGTGTAGACTCAGTGCCAGTTTTGCCTGTGAATTCCAAAACTTATTGGAATACAGCCACAGAAACTATTCTACATGGAAACAATGTTAGGGACTGCTGTTGCTGTTATATATGTGTACGTGCAACAGGCCCAAGCCTATGCTGCTGCTGCTGCTAATATACCTCAGCCAAGAAGGAGAAAGGTGTTTAGACCCTGTTTAACTTTTCACAGTTTGCATGAGGTGGACATTGTAGAGTGCTATAGGGTGGATAGAGACACACTACAGGAACTCTGCAACATCTGTCGTCCACAAATGAGAACAAGGTAAACTGAGGGAAACCAATACCTGTGGAGACTAAGTTATGTGTAGCGCTTAGAATATTAGCTACAGAAACCTTCCACAGACCAACAGAGGATATGCTGGGCGTGTCACAGGCATCAGCATCTGGGATCCTACATCAATTCCTGAATGGTATGCTACAACATGACAGTGACTTCATACATTAAACCTGTACACCTGAGGACAGAGCTACAACTATGCAGGATTTCTGCCCAATATCACACTTTCCTGAAGTGTTGGGTGGCATAGACTGCACACACACACACTGAAATCAAAGCACCACCAGGGAAACAGGAAAGGGTGAACATTAGGAGAAATGGCTTCCACTCCATTAATTGCCAGGTCATGTGTAACACTAAGGGAATTATCTTCAATGTGCATACTGGCAACCCAGGCAGTTACCAAAACTCCCATATCTAGCACAACATTCAACTGCATGAGAGGTTTTCTGATTGGGATATCCCACAAGGTCATTTACTGGGGGATGCATGGTATGCACATGAGCCATGGCTGATGACATCCATCAGAAATGCACACTCACACACTGAAGAATGCTATAATGAAGCACACATGCAAACAAGAAATATCATAGAGTGTGTGTTTGGGCTGTGGAAGTCACTGTTCCACTGCCTAGATACATCAGTGGGAGCCCTGCAGTACAATCCCATACTTGTGCTGAAATGTTCACTGTCTGTGATATCCTTTACAATATTATCCTGAGAAAACAGCTTCAGCCGGATCATCGAGAGGAAGTGCACACATCCCACCACTAATAGGTTCATAGGTTCATAGGTTCATAGGTTCATAGGTTCATACTAGGCTATCTGCCCAAGGGCATTTGAATAAAAACTAATGGTAATGTCATCACAGCCACATGCAGGTGAGGAGTCAGAGGGGGAACCACCAGCTGCTGTGGGTGTAGGTAGATGTTGGCATGTACAATATGCCCTCACCCTGGCCAAGAGGTAATGTATAGCACACATGCTGACAATCTAAGGGGGTAAAACTGTCATCCTATGCACATACATACAGTAAAATGGATGCCAGCCAATGCTCACATCCTTTACTTATTCATGTAATTAATGTCAGTGTACTACTAGCATCACACAGATTCAGCACTGATTTGAAACACTTGTAACTGCCAGACTATCAAGGTAAGTGTTGAACTTGGACTAGGAAATATATGGCTAATGATGCAAATGAATGGCATATCCTTGCATAATGTTACTTGCTAATGTAACTAACTAGAAGGTGAGTGAGTTCTACAGCAATGGCATCAATATGAAACATCACTGACTTATGCCAGCAAATGTGCTCTCTATCAACTAACATCAAAGATGCACACATTACAAAAACATGCAGGAAAGCAGTACCATTTTTAAAAACGCATAACAAATACAGATCTAATAATCACTCAGTCAGTTTTGCATCCTGGGCATCAGACAAAAGACTTATGTACCCCTAAATCCAAAAATAGAAGATCAAGGATATGACACAGTTATCATTTTCACAGGGTGTTTTGTGTGTGTGTGTGTGTGTGTGTGTGTGTGTGTGTGTGTGTGTGTGTGTGTGTGTGTGTGTGTGTGTGTGTGTGTGTGTGTGTGTGTGTGTGTGTGTGTGTGTGTGTGTCTGTGTGTGTGTGTGTGTGTGTGTGTGTGTGTGTGTGTGTGTGTGTGTGTGTGTGTGTGTGTGTGTGTGAGCAGGAGGCCTAGGCTAACATAAACAGTAGTGAGTGCATGTGAGTAGGAAAAAGAGGCAGGCAAAAACTTGGATAAAGTAGCAAATGGCCACTAAGACAGAATAAGCTGTAAGTCTCAGGAATGACCCATGTAACTGTTATGTGTGTTTGTCTTGGCAGTCAAGTTGAAAATGTGTGTGAGTGTCTGCAAGAACACAGCTAAACTCTGTGCTTTCTCTATGTTCTGGCATGTCAGACAGATCTGAATCATGCATGGTAGAAGTAACAGATCACTGTCAGCCCCTAGCTGTGAGAACTGACTCTGCCAGGAGGTGCACTGACACTTGCATGCCAATAGTCAATAATGAACATGACTGATGTCTGCTGAATGAACTCTCCTCATGAGTATACCCAGCACCATGGCCCCATGGACTACCATGTCCAAGTGTAGACACCTCAATCACTCATGGAGCAGTGGATGTAGTGCCACTATGGGAGCATGTTCAGGCAAAGTCACATTGGCTGACATCAGATAATGCTACTGACTTATGTCCACACGGATGCTGTCCCCCTCCTAGCAGATATTCCATCACAGACACTGCGTATTCCATTATACTATTCATCTGATCCATTGAATCTGCGGAGGCTGTCATACATATCAGCCTGTGCCACATCTACAATCCTAAGCATATCCACAGAGGTCCTAGTGAAACATACCTGCACCTCCATGATGACCCTAAACATATGTTAAGTTGCACATAAAGACACACCGGGATCAGATGGAGGGTGGACAGCAGGCCTCCTCTGAGTACCCCTAACAACCCTTCTGTGTGGTGCCTCAACCACACTTTGGTTATGCCTGGAGTTAACCATTACTGAAGCTGCAATAACCACACTACCCTGATCAAGTGTCTCATCCTCCACCCCACTAATATCTGAGGGCTCAGTGGAATAGGTGTGTGTAGTCCTACTGACTGTGTCATGGGAAATGCAGGGGATGGCTGAATGTCAACCTCAGTGTCAAATGTAACCTCTGTGCTCCCCTAGCCTTACCTGTGTTTGTCCAACATCATCATCAGAATCCATCAATACTCTGACATCAGGTGGTAAGAGTCCTACACTTCCATTGTCAGGATCACCTGTGATAATAAGCAAAAAACACATGAAAGAAATTAATACCTACATTAAATATTTAAAACAATTTATATGATAACAAGCTGACATTGGTCACACTCTGACAGATGGTACAGCAATACACATAACACTCATACACCCACGTCACACCTACAGATAAATGCATATCTCTGACAATTTTTCATCAATAATCAAATAAAAATGTTTGCCTTTCCATGTGCAGATGACTCCACAACTGGTAGGGAAGATAGTCCTGGAAGGAATGAAGCAAGGTAAGGATGCAATCATCACATTGCAATAACACATGTGGGACAATGAATACACAATTTTTGCCTGTATTTTCTTTAGGAATAATTTTAACTGAAACTTGGCTGACACATCCAAGCCCATGTGTAATGAACACAGATGTGTTGTTAAGTATTTTAAGTTATAAATAGGATCATCCAAAAAAAAAAAATAGAAAAAACGACAACTACACCATGAAGTATTGGTTATTTTTTTCTGTATTTTCCTATATAACCAAACCTTACAACTCAATATATGCAAACTTACCCAGCACCTCTTCCTGTCACATACTTGTCCTCCCAGAAACATCAACGCTGACATCAATCACATGTTATTGTGCACTTTCCACTGAGCCCTCTGGATCTCTGACAGGGGACAGGGACTCTTCATTTGGTGTCAGTGGTGGCTTTGTATCAGACACCCTCCGCCCATAGCCAGCTGTTCACAGGCAACTGCAGCTGCTCTCTTCCAGACTGATTAAATGATATCAGTGGCACTGTAACTCACCTGGTTATAAGTGCTAGTGTGCCCCCATCTGGCATTGACATAATTTACTACCTGGGTCCAAATCTGCATTCTGGCAGCCATATCCCTACATCCTAGCTCTCTCAAGCAGAAATGCACCATAGTGCCTGAATGCCTGCACTATGACATTTTCAGGGTCATTGAAAGGGGGTTTACGGGGATCTGTACACTTGGGTGCCATAGTCTTATGTGACATAAAACAGAGAAGGATACAACACATAGATATCATGTAGTGAAATTAAATTCCTGCTCATATACACTGATATATATATATATATATATATATATATATATATATATATTTTTTTTTTTTTCAACATTAAGCAGTGCAGATACACATTTCAGTTATTAAAATTGAAGGTTTTGTGGTTGTACCATATCACACTCACACAAAAAATAATGTTTAGTCCAAAAAAGGAATATCATGGAAATAACAGGATGCTTACACAATTCCAAAAGCAAACCTCTTTAAATACACACAACATTTTTGTGGCAATGCGCAAATGGTACTTGGTTCCCCCAACCCCCAGAAAAAAAAACAGGCAAGTGAAAAGTTTGTACAAACCAAGGTGTACCACATAATTCAACTGTTGAATACACGTTCAACAGAATTCCCACAACATGTGTACACATTTTAAACACAAAAGTTAATTTTATATGATTGCCAGTCAACTCTCACTATATCCAGCACTCCCCCTGGAAATGTCTGTGGGCCATCTTATAAGAATAACACCCCTGTGTCATTAACAGTATAGTACATTATATTTCCCTGAAATAACATAAGAAAATTGTAAGATAACCCAATTTTAACAATAACACATGTGATGAAAGTTAATAGGCTGTCTATCTGAGAAGGAATGTCTGCCCAAAATCCCTGTGCCAACAGTGAACTATAAGAAGTGCATGCAAATACATTTTCCATTTTCTTATGCATGTATATAATTTTTTTTGTAACTTGCTAACAAATCTACAGCGTATTTGAAAAACATAATCATGCCTTACCAAGATCAGAAGCCATTTCTGCAAATAAATCAAAAGGAATAACAATCTTCTGTGTTCTCCTAATAGATAAGTCTTCTCACCTTCAAGTTGTCTAGTTACATGATTATCTTTTTCTAGCATAGATTCAGGTCTCTGAGCATGGTGAATATGCAAATGAGATATAAAGTCATTGAAATTGCAGAATACTAAACATTTGACTTCATGTTGCAGGTGTAAACATAGTGTAGGCACTACCTCAGTGTTAGTCGCTAATGGATTGCAACTGTGAATGATTAGTGCAAGGGAGAAGGAAGACACAACAGCAATTCATTCTACCTTATCTGCAATGGGTTTGTCACCCAGGATACATTTACAAAGTGTAGAAGTAACTTTAGCAAGCTTTTAAATGGAAGTGAACAGCACACTTTTATCGTTTTTGTTCACTAATAGCCGAAATGTCCTGCTTTTGCTGAAAACTGTTTTTCAACGTCATGCTATTTTATAATAGATTTAAAACACAATAATAGAAAAAATGTATGTTGCATGTCTGAGAGTACAGCACAGATAAGAGAAGAATGAATACAATACAAATAGAAAACTGAGCTGCATTGCTGCACGCAGTACTCATAACTAGTTGTGTGATCACACATTGCAATGACTCTGCAAGCAACACATGTACAAAAAACTGAGATCGTACAAGTATGTATGTCTTGTTAATGCTGTGGTGGAAATGGGATTTGCTTGTATGCACAATGATTTGCTATCCTGCTGCAAAGTTGTTTCTGTTGTAAAGACAGATAAGTTACTCCTACTGCTTGTTAGTTTCATTAATATGATAGTTCAAATCCAGAGTTGTGTAATAATCTGTAAGGTATTTTAAAATGTATTTAGCAATGTTATGTATGTGTCCTTGTTTTTTTTAATAGTAACATTTGTGTGATGCATGGCTTACAGCAGATATGGTGATATTGGTAAATAAATTAAAATTAATGGAAGTTGCACCTATGATAAGGACAGCATACATAACATCTGTGAATCAAGTGTGCGTGTAGCACACCTGATAAACACGATGAAGCCCACAGCACAAAGGATATGAAGATCATAGGATCATAGGAAGTTACTAGGTTAATGGCCCTAGAGCCATTACAAGCTTACTCAAGTTCTTACCCTTATTTCCATGATCAGCATCTAGTACCCCTGTCCAAGAGGGACATAGGTAGAATCTCTGGTGTGAATTTACAGTTGTGCAAACATAGCATAATGCCTCAAACAAAAAGCTGATGTTGTCAATTTTTAAAAGCTACAGTGTTACAACTTTTGCCTTCCATCATGCAAACATGCTGAGTGGCATTGCATGGTGGTCACTAAGCATCCCAAACACCTGCAGTTCCACAACACCTGCAGACACTAAGCAGAGATTTTCAGTTTCAAAAAGATACATTGTTACATCCTGTGCTTTCCATCGAGCAAGCGCACTAAGCAGCATTGTGCAGAGGTTAGAATGCTTACACACCTGCAGACTTGTCAGTTTCTAAAAATATACATTGTACATGTGTTGTCTTTCATTGTGCAGACATGCTAAGTGATGTTGCATGGTGATCAGCACTCATACACAGTATTGACTGTATACAGTACAACTGCTGCCCATCTCTTCCTGTGACAGCAGGTGAGAGTTAATGGCCCCAATACAAGTGAACTAGGGTTCTAATCAAGCAAACTCTATGTTTTATTAATGCTGATGCATTGTAATTTATATAAAAATTAACAATATAAAAATAATTATACATAAAAAAATCTATGTATAGCAGGTGGATTGAGCACACTCTTGATATATATATATATATATATATATATATATATATATATATATATATATATATATATATATATTATATGGCTAACTGTGGTTATCAGTACAATCATAGTTCTACAATTAAACATTTATTTTCTGCACATTCATGTCACACGCATATATATTTAATCATTCAACACTTTAATGTGTATATATAATTAATGAGCATGTTTGGCAAACAGGTCATCAGTTGCAATGATCAGTCTGCACTGCAATGACTGTAAACATACACCTATTCCCCAGCCTTACCTGTGGAAAATGGTGTAAGTGCATGGCCACAATACAAGTGAACCAGGGTTGCAGTCCAGCAAACTCCAATGTTATATAATGTTGTTTACTGTAATTTATATTAAAATTAATAATATAAATATAATTATACTTAAAAGTGACTGTGTATATCAGTGGATAGCATACAAATTATATGTGTGACTGAGGGTATTGTGACAATTAGGTTGCTATAATTAAAAGCGTCTTTTCTGCCCTGGGATGGACATCATATTTCAATGATAGTCATATACACATGTATGTATAAACCAGGACATTGTCATTTCACACACATACATGGTTAACTACACATTCTTAAATGTATATGTATAATTAATGAGCATGTCTAAGAATAAATTACATGAAAAGGCTGTTAGGTTATTTAAAACAGAAAAGTATGGAATGGAATATAGGACTACTAATGTGTGTCCATATACCATGTGATATGACATTGTGATAAAAGTGAGTTGTGAAGGTCTAAGGATACAAGAGGGATTGAATGTTACTGCTAAGGATGATGAGTGGTTTTCACACTCCTCAGGTTCTCATTTTCATGGTGGTTATTTGTGGAGAGTGTGGCTATGCATATATATATAAATGTGGTGAGTGCAGGTCATTTTCCTTTAGTAAAGTAATGCAAAAGGTTCTGCAAGGAAATGCCCATTTTCACAAAATGCTTGAAGAAGTTAAAGTTATGCTTTAAGTATCTGGGAAGCATTACTTTGAAATGGAAGTGCTTAGATGATTTTAGAAGTCTTCTGATATTATGGAGGTATGCAGCTATGCACAAGCCCGATGGAAGTATTGACAAATAGTTAGGGCAAGTAGTGTGCAGCACAGCTGTTTATATAAATTTTTTAAAAAAACATAAAGGAGTTTTATACGTTTTGTATATGGGGTGTCCTTACATGGAAACCTTGATTATTTCTTGGAAAGATTGAAAAAGAGAAGACATAACAAAGAGGAGCACATAGAAGGAACACGTCAAGAGGGGGATTGGGGGAGGAAGTGGGAGAGGAGGGGAGAAGATCTATGCTTCTGGTGGGGATTAGACCCCCTATTTTTAGAATTTGTTTTACGTAGGAGGGTAGTTGGGAAGGAAGTAGGGTAGATTGTGTAGGAGAGTGAATTAGGGAAGGATGGAAGTGATGAGGAGTTGTCACCAGGCAAAGCCCAGTCCACAGGACCACAAATGTTTGCACTCTCTGATTTTGAGGGTGGTAGAGTCTTTGGTAGCTTGATGGTCAGAACTGACTGGAGCAGAGAGGTTTGCATCTGCTGTGACCCTCTCATGGGCAGGAGTCTCCACTGTCTGCTCTGCCACAACCACTACCAAGTCTCAAAGCTCATGGCTTTCAAAGCTTATCAGGCTGCAACACCTCAAGTTGCCTATAGGATCAGAGCCTCTCCTCTGACTCTGTGAGGATGTCACTGAAATGGCAGAGGGTGAACATTTCCTAAACTGGGAAGTGCGTGGCTGGGCTGATCCTGGGATCTCTGGACCTCTGGACAAATGAACATAAGTGAAAGAGACATGACAAATAGGAAATGCAAAGTAATGGATAATGAAAATAAGAAAAACAGAGAGAGTGTAAAGGCATACAAAATGTATCACAGTAAATTCAGAGTTGTTGGTAGTTCAGTATATACTTTATTAACAGTGTTTACTTATAATTATAATATAAAGGAGTATAATTGCAGTGGTGGTGCTGCGGTAGTGTTGTCGCCTCATAGCAAGACGTTGTCCTGTTCGATTCTCAGCTAGAGCGTCTTCTGTGTGGAGGCATACATGAATGGGGCATGCCTTCATTGAAGGTTGTGCATCAGGGCTGGTAACCCAGTACATAAAAATCCACTACCAATCATTAGCGGACCGGAGTTCCGCTGTGGTGACCCCTAACTGGGAAAAGCCATAAGACACAAACAAACTTATGATATAAAGGAGTAAGATATGAAGTGGTGGTACATTCTTTTCTTGGGGAAAATGTTCTGGAAATATTTCTTATAAGAATCTACTAAGCAGGTCTCAGATATGACACAGAAGTGCATTTTACAGTGACAATAGAAAAACAGACAAAACCCCTTAGAGCTGACCCAGTAGTCAGGGACATAGGGACACACATAGATAGTAATTTAGCCTTTGACCACCACGTATCTACAGTTGCACAACCTATAAACAATGGTATGGCATCTAAGTCCAAGGGAGTAATTGTTCCACTGTACTCGGCATTCATCAGACCTGTCATTGAGTACAATGCCCCCTTTGGTATGTACGTAACCAGGCATGTCCAACAATTGGAACGTCGACAGAGGTTCATCACGAAAAGAATACAGGGCAAAAGTAAAATGTCTTATGCAGACTGCCTCAAGGCCCTATCCTTGTATTCTATCTCTTGCTGGGTTTTGAGGGGAATTCTATGTCTGGCATACAGGGCATTGGCAACCCCCCCCCCCACGCTGATGGACTTCCTGCATATCCACAAAACAAACAGAACCAGAATTAAATCTTGCATGTGATAAAATAGGACTTGCTGGACAGATAGGTATGTATCCCAAAAAGTACCCATCTATGGAACAGGCTCCCTATCCATGTGAAGCAGAGTTCCTCCCTAATCCAATTCAAGTACAACTTGGACAATTGGATGGGAAACCGGAAATTCATCCCTGGTTTGGCACCTATGTCTCTAATGGACACAGTCAGCCTGTAAATGTTTCATCTCCCAGGCCCATGCTTACACTTATCAAGGGTATCAGAACTTGTCAGAGATTTAGGATGCATGGCTAGGCTTAAAAGGCCCTTGTGGCCATTAGCCTAGTAAACGCTAATGAGCCTATGAAAAAACATTTCCTCTGCAGTTTGGAGGTAAAAACATATTTGTAGAGGATCTGTTTTATATACGCTTGAATCTCTCATTGTACAAATTACTTTTATTGGTGTGTAAAGTCAACCAAACATATGTCAGGTCATAAAATTTATACACCACAATACATGTCGGAAAAGGTAACTCATCAAACAGGTACATCAGAATCCAACCTATAAACTAATATCAACTCTGACATTACCCTTCCTAATTCATAAACTGTCTTCCTCTCTTTTTAGCATTGTTGCTGTCCACTTAACATATTGCAAACATGGTTAGCATCATTGTGCGGATTTGCACATCGACAGTTAAATGCAGTATCATGAACTGGAGGGAAAACCCTTCATCAGTTGCTGCATGACCTGTGGAGACATGGCAGGAGCAAGAAAGGAAGGTGTCCAATATAGAGGCTCAAAGATGGGGTGTAGACAAGTCCAGAATATTCATTGGACTCCTTGTAAAGCATCGCATTCATAGGCTATTGCAGGATACTATACTAGGTCTCAGTATAAATCAGAGGCTTGGAATAGTCTTTCCACGGCTATCTCCAGTGTGACTGGCATTCGATGCACTGAAGAGCAATGCAGGCACCACTTCAGTGACCTGAAAAGGCACAAGCAGGCACAACTTAACTAGTGGCTGGATGAGTTTAGGACTGCTGGCATCCCATAGTTGTGTAGGTATACAGATAAAGCTACTTCAATTATACTCAAAGCTGGAGATGGGCAAGACTGGTATGCATAATCCTCTTCTCTTTTTCTCTCCTTTGTATTTTATAACTGCCAAGGAGATTGCAGTAAACAGGAATGTTCATGTTGAACATTTAGAAAGGCTAAGAGAAACAAGGGTTATGTATGCAGCACAAAATAAGTAGTATTGTATGAAAAGTATTGCCCTTCTATACATTAATAGCAATAAAGCATGAGTATCTTAACTGTAAAATCAAGCATGCATGCTTCAATCTGTAGCTCAAAGGAATTGTAGGGGTCAGTTGTAATAGTGTATTCATATGCTGCGTGTTCAAATTCGACAAGTAACAAGTACATAATAAAATAAAAAAAATATTAATTACGACAAAATTGGCATAAATGTCACGTTGTTAACTTAATCTGAATTATTTTAAAAAACATATGTGCAATATATGCATATTGAAATGATTACTTGGAACAATTATCAGTCCTAGTTTGTAGTTTTTGAAAAGTATATAATTAATGTCAAAGTAAAATTATATTTATATTGTAGTAATTTATTGTATGTGACTAACTTGTATGCATGGTTTTAATTATTTTTTTTCATTTTCGTCTCTTACCCCACCCCTTATCTCTCTTTTTTATTTTATGTGTGTGGTTACAACATTCTGATGTCCTCCATTTCTGGCAACTGACAAAAAGATTTCCAGCACAGGGAAGTAGGTCAACCAGTGTGGCTCAGCCTGCCATCCCTCCAACAGCTGCTTCACTGACACCCAGCACATCTGGGACACAACCAGGCTGTACTGCCTTTGCAGTCCTTGCACTTCCTGAGCCCTCAACATCAGATAGCATTACCCTGGCAGCTGGTAAACTGGTACCCTCAGGGAGTAGTGGTGGAGGTGATGATTTTGTCATCCGCCAGGAGATGCCAGGAATAGTATGTGAGGTTGTGGAAAGTATCATTAGTGAACACCTCGGCCAGATAAAGAAGATGCTGGTTGGAATGCTGGAAAAAAACTCATGCAATCCAACAGCAAGCTGAGGAAGGGGGCAGTAATATTAGTTCTGTGGGTGAGCACTGGATTCTCACTGTCCCCATGCTTCATGAGCACGGGCATCTGATGTCCCCTCCCTATCCCCAATCATTGTGTTCCGCCTCATTTTCACACCTTTAATCTGGTCAAAAATAGAATCACACACCACACACATAAATAATAAATTTCTAATGAAGCCCTTCACTTTTTGTCCTGTGTTTTTCAAAGTTCGGCATCATGCACTAATGCCAAGTGATGGTGAATGGCTCCTCATATCCTTTGGCATGATGAGGTTACCTATGCACAATGCTGCTTAAACCTACTGTGCTAAGGTAAGATACAGGTAAAGCAAAACAAAGGTACTCATTTTAAATATTTCCTATAATACTTAGTTGACTGATGAATGTATCAATATGCAAATCCATGTGTGTACTGTGACATAAATTGAGTAGTGTTCATTTTTATACAGTACTTCACTGTAGTCATTCCCCTCTCACAGTTACAAAAATTATCACATGTAATTATTTAATGCCATCCTGAATACATATGTAAAAAATAAATTAGATTCAACTGGATTTGAACCCTATATCATTTGCATTCAAAATAAGAACTCACTGCTGTTATACCTGCTGCTAAAGAGATAGCTAGGCAGCAGGTGTTTTTCATTCACTCGGTACTGCCTTAAGTGCTGACTTCCATCCCTCTCCACTTAGCATGTTTGTGCAGAAGAAGGTAAATAAAATCATTATAATTTTCTCAATGAAGCAGTGACCCATGTTGTAGATCATTGTGTGTATTGTACCTAGTCAGCCAATGTAGCTACATAGCATGTGCATATAAGTTGCTGAGCACGTGCAAGATCAGTACCATTTTGTATAGTCAGCTAGAGTGAATGCAGGCATGAATGGAGATGAACATGTGAGTGTGTGTGAAGTAATGAGTCATTCAGTTAGCTTAAATATATGTTCCAGTTACAGCTCCTGATGTGTTTATGTGCAATAAACAACTTGAACCCATCATGGTGCGTCGGTGTCTCATTTGAACCCAACAGACATGGAATATGGTGTCAGAATGGGATCCAAAGTGAAGCAACTCGCAAACCACGAGGCACAAAGTTAGAAGTGTAGGAGTATACAGGAGCCAACTTGCCTACAGGTTAGCAGTTATTCAAAGGTACTTAAACTCTTTTAAATGATTTTTCAGTCACCGAATAAGTGGAGAAGCATTCAAAACATTTGAAATAATTACCGAGATAAACGAAATGTCCAAAATTGTGGCATATTGATAAAAGTATTCAAAATAAATACAAAAGTGTTTAAAATAATTTCAGAGCTAAAACAACTACATTTTTTTCATAATGTACAACTTTTTCACATTGATCTGCGGTGGTGGTGCTGCGGTAGTGTTGTCGCCTCACAGTAAGACACTGTCTGGTTCGATTCTCAGCTAGAGCGTCTTCTGCGTGGAGACATGCGTGAATGGGCATTCCTTCATTGAAGGTTGTGTGTCAGGGCTGGTAACTCGGCATGTAAAAACTCAACTACCAATCATTAGCAGACTGGAGTTCTGCTGTGGCGACCCCTAACTGGGAAAAGCTGAAAGAAACAAACAAACAACTTTTTCACATTAATTAAAGCTTTTTGAAGTATATGAAGTGCCCGGAGTGTTTGCTGTGTTTGCAGTGTTAAAGTGAAGCCTTTTCAGAGAGAGTGTTGTGCATTTGAGGATAATTACAAGTACCTAGTCTATGGTTAAATTTAAACAAATTTTGTTGTTATGGCAGAGGGATTTTGCAGACCTGAACCGCTGGTGTTTGATAATAATATTGCTGAGGACTGGTGAGTGTTTGAGTAAGAATATGATAGTTTCATACAGGCTGCATTTTCTGATAAAGATGCATGTACATCAGCATTTATACTTCTTAATTTAGCTGGCTCAGAAGCCATTGAGAGGGAATGTTCATTTATGTATACACCTGCTGTGTATGCAGGGGAGTTGGAAAACTGCCATATTGTGATACTAGCTGAAACACTGGAAGACCTTGAATGCTTAAAACATAAATTTAGAGAAATGTGTAACCCTCAAACAAATATTACAATGGAAAGGCACATCTTCTACACAAGAAATCAAAAGCCTGCTGAAACTGTAGCAGCATATATTACCAACTTAAGAAATAAAGCAAAAATGTGCAGATTTGGTGATTTGAGAGATGAGTTGATAAAAGACAGACTTGTGCGTTGTGAGAGGATGGCATAATGGTTAAGGTGTTTATCTTACAGACACAAGGTTCAAGGTTTGATTCTCACATGGGGTAATTGGCTAGGCTTGAAATGGCTCATAAGAGTAGTTAGCCCAGTACTAATCTATGAACATATAATAATGATGCAGTGAGAAAAATTTTGCTTCCAGACAGTGATTTAATGTTGAGCAAAGCCATTGAGATTTGTCAAATAAGTGAGCTTACAGAAAAGCATATGAATATGCCTACAAATGAGAAAAACATGCATGCAGTGTCTGCCAGTGCAAATGTTGATACTGAACAATGCAAAGCTAAGATGAAGTAGAAATATAAACCAAATGGGGCCACAAAACCCAACCTCATTGTTAACTGTCATAATTGTGGAGGCAGTAATGAACCTAAAATAAAAAAATGCTTAGCTTTTGGTCAGCAATATCATAAATGTAAAAAGCGGAATCATTTCAAAAGGCTTTGCAAGACTAAGATGGCACACACTTTTTTAAAAAAGAGAGCATCCAAAGAAGCAGATAGATCAGACAGAGAGCTGTGAGCAAACTTTCTATGTTGGTGATGTCTCTGTGATTGTTGAAACGGTTAACAAGAGTGAAATATTTTGTACTGTTGGATTAATGGGCAACTTGCAGAGCTTAAGGTAGACACTGGATCCAAGTGCAATGTTATATCAGCGCAAATGTTTGTTAAAGTAAAAGCTGGTGAGAAACGATTCAGCAAAGTTTACAAAACTAGTTGCTTATGGTGGTGAAAAGATTCAAACTGATGGTACAGTAGTTCTCAAAGGATCATAGGACAATAGGAGGTTACTAGACTAATGACCTCAGGGCTATTACAAGCCTAGTCAAGTTTTACTGTTATTTCCATGATCAGCACCTATCACCCCCGTCCAAGAGGGACATAGGTGGAATCCCTGGGGTGAACTTAAAGTTACCCATCCAATCATGCAGATTGCATTTGAAGAGGGCCAATGAGGTGCTCTGCTTGACATGAACTGGAAGTCTATTACAAAGATGTGGTAACCTCTGAGGGTCACATCTGTCCCACTAACAGGTTATATTAATGTCACATACCAGGTTAAGGCCATTAGAGCGAGTAAACTGTGTACCATTTGACTTACGGATATGCAGAATTTCCAATACAGCAGGGTCAAAGATTGCCTTATATGCAAGGCTGAGATCACCTCTGAGCAGTCTGTATGAAAAAGAATAAAGTGACAGTGATGTCAGATGATCCTCATAGCACAGATGCTGAAGACCTTGAATCTTCTTATGAGGAACCCTTGTGGTCTCTCCAATTGCTGCAGGTGCTTGGAAAGGTACATACCAAAAGGGGCATTGCACTCAATTATTGACTTGATAAGGGAAGAGTACAGGGAGATTATAACTTATTTTTTTCTGAAGACAATACCCTTACTTGTGATGAGCAATATAGAATGCCTTTCTTACCACTGTGGAGACATGGTGATCAAATGTGAGATTGCTATCAACCTATTTGTCCAGGTCTCTCACTACTGAGTGCAGACTTAGGGTGTTGTTATTGAAGTGGAAGTTAGCAGGAATATCATTCTTACCAAACGGGATGATAATACATTTTTGTGCATTGAGTTTAAGGCCATGACTTTGGCACCAGTCATTTGATTATGTAAGATCCTCTTGGAGAATGTTGACATCTTTTGGAGATTCAATGACTGCTACCAGTTTGCAGTCATCAGCAAACGTTGTCAGCCACAGACCTTTAGTTTTAGCTTGCACTTTGGAGAAATAGATTTCAAACAATAGAGGTCCCAGAACTGATCCCTGTGGAACACCACTGGTTACAGGTTCGCTGTTGGAGGTGGATTCCCCTATTTTGACTGTATGTGTTCTATCAGTGAGCCAGTTAGTGATCCATCTAATGATATATGGGTTGCTACCTGGCTGAGTGTGTTTGCCAATAATGCCGGAGTGGGGAATAGTGTCAAAAGCCTTGGCTAAGTCTAGATAGGCTGTATGCACATATTTCCCCTCATCAAGGGCAGATAAGGCTAGTTAAGCTAATAGGTCTATTGTATCCGGGGTTAGTGGAAGCAGCACCTTTGTGCAAGGGGATAACATTGGCCTTTTTCCATTCAGCTGGGATGAAGTCAGTGCTTAGACTAGACTCATATGCCATTCTGCTGGGAACAGTTATAACTTGCAATTTTATGTAGTCAAAAGATGCATGCAATCATTGTTAGGCCTCAAAGACAGTTTGTAAATGGAACTGATTTAATTTAATAAAGAGGTCTTCCATATAAGTCTGAACAACCAGGATAGTTTTACACAGAATATTGTTAGTGAATATGCTGATATTTACATAGATGAGCTTGACAAACTTCCAGTCACATATTCCATGAAATTGAACCATGAAGTAAGCCCAGTTGTCAGACTAGCAAGGAAGGTTCCAGTAGCAATTCAGAGCATAGTAAAAGCAGAACTTGACAAAATGATGAATTTAGGTGTCCCTACTGCAGTAAAAGAACCAACAGAATGGATACCTTCCATGGTTGTAGCTCATAAGAAAAGCTCAAATGATATTCGAATATGTATTGATCTGAGAGACTTAAACAAAGCACTTGAGCATCCTCATCATCCAATGTGCACAGTAGAAGAATTAGCCACTCTCTTGCCTAATGCCACTGTTCTTTCTGTCTTAGATGCAAAAAGTTCATTTTGGCAAATTTTGCTGGATCACAAATCTGCATTGTTAGCTACTTTCAGTGCACCATTTGGTAGATGCATATTTTTGAGAATGCCATTTGGGATAAATTCTGCCAATGAAGTCTTTCAATGTGCAATGGAACAGATTTTTTTTCTGGTTATCCATGTGCTACCATAGTAGACAACATTATTGTAGGGGGAAATGGCAAAGTTGAACATGATAGAAACCTCAAGAAAGTTCTAGAGCATGCTCATGGGAAAAATCTTAAACCGAATCCTCAGAAATGCAAATTCAAACTGAAAAAAATTAATTATGTGGGTGATTTGTTTACCAGTTCTGGCTTACAACCAGATCCATGTAAGCAAGCAGCAATTCTTGAGATGCAAGTTCCAGAAAATGTCACATCTTTACAACATTTTTTGGTATGGTCAACTATTTAGGAAAGGTCATTCCAGACCTGAGTGAGCTTTCACCACCCTTACGTGAGTTGGCAAGCAAAAATGTAAACTGGTCCTGGTTGGAACAACACCAAAGAGCATTTGATATTCTGAAACAGAAACTTGCCAGTCCACCCACAGTGAGATATTATGATGTTCACAAACCTGCAACTCTTTCATGTGATGCTTCAAAATATGATCTTGGTGCAGCATGTCTTCAAGAAGGCATATTAGTAGCCTATACATCCAGAACTTATCTCAATCTGAAATGCAGTAAGCACAAATCTAAAAAGAGCTTTTCGCAGTAGTGTTCGCTTGTCTGAAGTTCATCGATTATATTTATGGCAAACCTGTCCAAACAGAGACTGACCACTAACCTCTGGTGACAATTCTGAAAAAGCCAAAACATGCAGCCCCAGCATGTCTGCAATGCATGCTGTTGAAATTGCAAAAGTACAATTTCAATACAGTCTATACAAAAGGCAAATATCTCTACCTTGCTGATGCTTTGTCAAGAGCACCCAGACAAACAACAGAACAGCACGACAATGAGAAAGCATAATTTGAAGTCATGGAAGTCAGAAATGTTTCTTCATCACATCTTGATGAACTCAGAAATTACATAGCTTCAAACCTGATTCTTCAGAAGGTGTAACATTTTATCATTCAGGGATGGCCAGCATAACTTGACATACAGAAGTATTTTCCCTACAGAGGTGAGCTCATTATGGAAGATGGCATCATCATGAAAGGTCTTATGGTGGTAATTCCTACAGCATTACAACAGGAATATATCAAAATTTTGCATTGTGGTCACCTGGGTACTGATCCAATCTAAATAAGGGCAAGAGGCATAGTATTTTGGCCTTCAATGTCAAAAGATACACAGAAGGAAACTATAGCATGTTCAATTTGCAACAGTACTAAATCACACCACAAAAAGAACCACTTCAGCTAAAACAGATTCCTGAATTACCACAGTCAATGGTTGCTACTGATATTTTCAAAAGGAATGGTCAGCATTACTTAGTATTAGTAGATTGTTACTCAAATTGGTTTGAAACTGACCTTCTTCCTAACTTAACATCCAACACATCATTACAAAATTGAAGAAGTGTTTTTCTCTCCATGGCAGTCTGCACAGTCATTTCTGACAATGGTGCACAGTTTACAAGTCAGCAGTTCAAGAAATTGGCTGAGTCTTGGGACATTGTCCATGTGACTAGTAGTCCTGAGTATCCACAGTCCAATGGATTAGCTCACCATACAGTTCAAAGTGCGAAACATTTGTTGGGAATGATCCAAGAGAAATGGTACCAATGTTTTTGTTAACTCACTCAATCTCAGAAACATTCCTTGAGATAACTTGCTTGGTTCACCTGCTCAGAGATTGATATCCAGATAGACAAGAACAACTTTATTGATCAGTAAACAATTGTTAGTACCAAATGTAAAGAACAACAGAATGATCAAGGCTCAACTTTTGAAAAAACATCAGTCATAAAAGTTGTTTTACAAGTCCAGCAAACCTCTTAGACTATTAAGACAAGGAGAAGTTGTGAGAATGCAAACATTTAAAGGATATGACCAAGTGGGTATCATCAAAAACCTTTGCGAAGAACCGAGATCTTACATCATACAATCTGAAGGAATGGATTTCAAAAGGAATCAAAGGCACTTATTGCCAGTCTCTGAACCAGTGACAAAGCATCTTGCCTGTGCCAGAGAGTCTATTTCTCAGAGTGACTCTATGCTTGTTTGAATTCCAGAGGATAGTGTACTTTCTTCAAGTAATCCTGATGTAATCCCTGAGGTTCCAGTTATAAAAGAATCCGGAGACTGCCCCTGTTGCTAAACTCAGTCAAAGTTTTTATGTGACCAGATCGGGTAGAATTTCCAAACGCATTTCGAGATACACAGTGACTTGGATTTGTATTAATTTGTTGTAATATGTTGATGTGATATCTGTTTCATAAAATATCTTGTTCTCTTATTGCATGTTGAACAAATCAAAGAGGGAGGATGTAGATCATTGCGTGTATTCACCTAGTCAACCACTGTAGCTAGATAGCACATGCATATAAGTTGCTGAGCACGTGCAAGATCAGTGCCATTTTGTATAGTCAGCCAGAGTGAATGCAGGCATGAATGGAGATGAACATGCGAGTGTGTTTGAAATAATGTGTCAGTCATTTAGCTTAAATATATGTTCCAATTGCAGCTTCTGATGTGTTTATGTACAATAAACAACTTGAACCCATCACAGTGCCTCAGTGTCTCAATTGAATACAGGGAACATGCAACATGCATTTGGTCATCACTTACTGTAACCCTGCATAAATGGGAAAGCAGTACTAATAGTCTTTAATGTCATAAAATTTATGACTCAACATTTCAGATATAACCTACATTATGATCCCCATAATATCTGTCAGCTACCTCTACACTAGCCTGTATGGATAATTACTTCTCATGTTCAATTAGTAGTCATTATATGTGCATCCCGTCCCGCATGCCTAAACACTTTGACATTAATCGCCCAAACCAGTTGCTCGTTGGTGCACTATGGAAACCGCTGATTGTCAGGAATTAGTATGCTTATTGCCCAGTTATTCTTCAGCCCATAATAATCCATGTAATCCACAACCAAAGGGAAAGCACCTGTTACTGAAAGAGCACATATTTACTAAGACAGATTCATGTGCGCCCTGCACCCATGCACATGAAAATAGATATGCCATTACTATTTCTCAAATGTCAACTACACTACAGAAATAAATAGAACAACTGCATTTTTACATCATCTAAAGCATTATACTGACTATAGGCATTCAGATTGTCATATACATGTATTAATATGGAGATGAACACAGGTACATACACAGTTGCTTCCATGCAGATCACAAAACATGTGTGTGTCTGTGTCTGACAATAAGTGTGTAATGTATACAGCATATCAAGAAATAGCTGCATATGTCTAAGTTTTGCAATATGCATTCCCAACCGCTTTTGCATCTAGCTTGACAAGCTGTCTCTTACAGTATACCTGCACATTGGAAACACAGCAGGAAATAGTACATATGCACTTTGCACACCACTCTCATAACAGGATATGTTACTCACATCATATAATGATGATGGTATCATCTATGAAGACCAGTATGAGAAGGCAAAACCATACGTCAGGGATGGTGTAATCATTAACTACTGTGTTCTGCAGATGGGAACAATATATTTACATTTTGGTTAACTTATCACAGCAGCCACATTATGTGTGTGTCTCAATGCATGTGTAAGTGTGTGTGCATAGTCAGACAGACATCAATCTGTATCCTACTGTCATCAATCAAATATTTTGACTATTGTACATGCCTATACATCAGTTTCATACAGGCCTTCCAACATCTTCTCACTAGCATCCAGTGATGATGTCATCCAATATAAATTGTCCATCAGCAATGTAAAAGTCAGAGTTGTGCCATGGTACTTGTGTTATCTACTGAGTTCTCTAGCTGGTGTAACTAGTTAAGTAAGGGTTCTAATCTCACTGCAGTCAACTGGTATGTGTACATAGATATAAGAGCATGAGTCTTTATCTTACTGTCAGCAATCCAGTCCCATGGAGAACAAATATTTTGACAGTCATACATGCCTACCCAGACATTTTATACAGGCCTCCCAACATCTTCTCACAAACATATACTGCTGATATCACCAGCTATAAAGTATTGTCTGACACTCTAAAAGACAGACTTGTGAGGGTCTAGTCTCACTGCATCAACTTGTGAGTGTGTGTGTGTGTGTGTGTGTGTGTGTGTGTGTGTGTGTGTGTGTGTGTGTGGGTTGGTGTTCAGGTAGTTCACATTTGACAGACCATTTAAAACAGCATATGAGACACTACTACTACCATCTTCTTCTCACCATATACTGCTGATGTCATTACCTATAAAGTGCTGTCTGACATTCTAAAAGCCAGACCTGTGTCGTGGTGCTTGTGTTAAGTACTGTGTTGTAGATATGTAGGAGTTCTTGTCTCATTGTGGTCAACTGGTTGGTGTGTGTTCATTTAAAATTCAGAATGTTGACAAAGTTACAATGGCATATGAGTTCACAGCTATGTCAGACACCCCTCTGAACATCTTGTAACATACACTGATAATGTTATCATGTATAAAGTGCACTATGCAACAATTCAAGTCAAAACTGTACTGTGTTCTCCACCTTTGGTAATTAGATATTTAGGGGTTTTAACCTTAAGCAGGTAATTTGAGTATGTATTCATTCAAATACTAATTTTGAAGCAATTTTACACTGAGATATGACTCCACAGCCATGTCAGACACTCTTCCCAATGTGTTCTTCTCGGCATATAATGATGCTATCATACTCCATAAAGTGCAATGTGACACTAAAAAAGTCAGACATATGTGGTGGTGCTACTGTTCACTGGTGTAATGTTCAAATCAGACAACAGTCTAGTGCTGTGTCTGTGGTTGTTGGTACATTATAATCATTGTATGATCTTTTGAATCACTTTTCATTTCACTACCACTTAGAAGAACTTTTAACATAGCCCCATGCACCCAACATTCACTTTTCCCCTCTGGTCACATGACATCCTTCCTGCAAAGGAGTGGAGAATGTCCTCATGTCAAAGATACATACATACATCATGAAGCAGAGTCCTTCCATGACCCTCTACAAGCCATCTTTAGACCACTGCATGTGTGATTGCTAATTCTGTCATGGGGTGGTGTACATGTCATATATGGAGAGAGCCACTATGTAAGGAAATGACATGGATACACACATATGCACATAGCTTTACTATCTTCCAGCATATAGCTGTATGTAGTTTTGTTTAATAATGTCTGATATTTTATGTGATGTTGGCCATTAGCTTAGTAATATCCTAACATTTCACATGTCAGTGTTGCTGTCATTGACATATGCTATGTTGAGGTGGGTATATACAGTAGGCCTATAAGAGGGTATTACAAGCTGTGATGTGAGGTAATGTATTGATGGCCTCAGCTGCCATTTCATTACATACTCCTTCAATAACAGCTGCAGGAATATTCCTCCTGAGAACTGTTGTCATGGGATCATACTATGTATATTGTTGGCTTAGAAAGGTATGTGTTTTTGCAGTAGAGAAAATCAACATTCTAGGCAGTTCTCATTCAACCATCATAGTGACACTTGCAGTATGGCACAGGTGTGCATGTGTCTACCTACCATCATTAACTGCTCTGTGACATACATCAGTATAAATATGGGCACATAAGCCTTGTTTCATCCACATGTTGTAATGCTGTGATATACACAAACATATCACATGTTTTGATTCAACATAAACAAAGACATTGGTAATCTCCAAACTCTGGACCCCACCCAGTTTGGGGTTGTAAAAGGCAGATCATGTTTCCTAAACCTGATAGACGTCTTTGAAGCAGTCACCAAAGTTGTAGATGAGGGTAAGGTGGTTCACACAGCCTATCTAGATCTCGCCAGGGCTTTTGACACCATCCCCCACTCTGGAATTATAGATAAATTCACTAAACTAGGTATAAATCCCTATGTCACAAGATGGATTGCCAACTGGCTCACTAACAGAACCCACACTATGAAAGTAGCAGGCTCCAAATCTGACTTCAGACCAGTGACAAGTGGAGTACCACAGGGCTCAGTCCTGGGTCCTCTCCTGTTTGGTATCTACTTTTCTGAAGTACAGGCTAACACAGAAGGTCTTTGGCTAATGAAGTTCACAAATGACTGCAAACTAGGAGCCATAATTGAAACTCCTAACAATGTAGACATCCTACAAAAGGGTCTCACTGAGACAGATGCCTGGTGTCAAAGCCATGACCTCAAGCTCAAAGCCAAAATGTGTATTGTCATCTCCTTTGGTAAAAACTCTATACCCATGAGCTACCACATAGGTGGTAGTCTACTTAACACCGAAAGTGTGATAAGAGACATTGGGACACAGGTGGACAGTAGTCTCTCCTTTGATAATCACATCGCCACAGTAGTCAGGAAATCCTTCTACATGGCACACTTCATCACAAAAGATTTCTCATCCAGGAAAAAAGAGGTAATTGTGCCTTTCTACCCATCACTCATTAGACCCATTATAGAGTACAATGCCCATTTTAGTATGTAACTCACATGACATCTACAACAACTGGAAAGGCTGCAGAAATACCTCACAAAGAGGATTACCAGCCTCAAACAGATGCCCTACACAGACTGTTTCAAAAAACTCCAGCTTTACTCCATCACATATCGCCTACTCAGAGGCAATCTCTGCCTAACATATAAAGCTATGTCAAACCCAGAGCTGTTGGACATGCTCCACTTAAAGAAATCCCAATTCCTCTGAGCTACATGCTCTAGAGACCTTAACCTTGTCACCACAATAAACATAACATGCTGGAGGGATAGATTCCTGTCCCAGAGACTTTCCATACTCTGGAACAGACTACCTATCTATGTCAAACAGAGCTCCTTATTAGCACTCTTCAAGAAAAAGCTTGATGCTTGGATGGGAGATAGGAAATTCACCCGGGGGATCACCTTTGTGGCTCTGCTCGACAGGGACACAGGAAAATAATTTTCTTGGGTGGCAAAAGCCAGGGTACCTTTTTGGCTAGGCTTGTATAGGTCCTAGGGCTGATAGCCTAGTACCTACCTATGAACTTATGTAACTGTGTTGCTGTTCCCAATGGTTATCGAGGTGGTCATGAGCACTATTGTATGACTATCCGCATTTGTACCAGTAAATGTTCTGCATGAGCCACAACCAATTCATTTGTTATGTTTCCTTATATGGTATTGAGCTTCTGAAACACAGCTTTCCAATTGAAAAATATAGGCATATTGTATGCAATTGATATAATTATGTGATACTAGTGCAGTTTATGACCGTGTGAACAGTACAAGTGTGTGATATGTAATGCATAACCAACATTGTATTTGGAGGTATTGTTACAAATCATTTATTTAAATAAGTGTCAAATGTTTAGGGGAATATACAACTAAGCACAGAGCTGTTTGTGGATGCCACCAGCCATACTTAACAGGAGAAAATATACAATCTGCTAGCTAACAGTTTGCTCACACTTCACATTCCCCTGTTGCCACTGGCCATCAGCTAAAGTATACATGCAAATTTTACTCAGTTTATTTTCTTAGGAGAGCAGCTCATTTGTGCACTCTCTAAGGCTAAAAACACAGAATCAATGCGCCCTGACAACATCCCATGTTGCCCATACCATGACTTAAAACTTGACCTAGCAGATACATTTGGATCCCTGCTTAAACACAGCCACCAGACAGCCTATGTTCTTGCAGAAGGTTGTATAGCAACAGTCACCAATCAGGACAAGGTGAACCATCACCTGATACAGGGATTTATAGACACATAATCCTGACTCCCCGGATCTGTGAAGAAGACCAATGACTCATCATGGACATTATCAAACAGGACACAGGTAATCTCCTGACTGTGTACCAAACCCATGTTTGATTTGTTAAAGCTACATCATGTCTGTTAAATCTGCTTGACATCTTCAAGAAGTTCATCAAGGGCATGTATGATTAAAAGACTATCATCCCACATAACTTGACTTGACCAAGGCATTTCACACAAATCCACACTCAGGTATTACATAGAAACTGTCTCAAGTGGCCCGTAACACCTACTTCACCAAGTGGGTAGACCAATGGATTGCATTCAGGACACATAATGTTGAAGTGTGTGAAGTCACCTCTCCAGTGACCAGGTACATAACTCAGGGTTCTGTACTCATCCCTTTCCTGTTCAATATTTAAGTCTCATAAGGCAAGAGAATCGTATGCATCCTTTGTCTAACCAGCTTTGTGGATGACTGAAAATTGTAGACAATCATTTAATTCAAGAATGTTTTTGATATATTAAAAAAAAAGTATTAACACAAACAAAGGAATGTTTCCAGACCCATGGAGACACAGCAGATGAACAAAAATCATAATTAGTTCCTTTATGACAGCAAATACACAAGCTAATTACAATATAGACAGCACACTCCTATAAGCAGACCAAGTGGTACATAACCCGGGTACTCAAGTCGATGGTAAGCAGAACTTCCACCAGTGTGTGGCCACAGTGGTGACAAATCCCTTGTAGGTAGCACAACAGCCATCTACATCAAAGGAAATTATAGTCCCATTGTTGTCAACCTTCATCACACCAATAAACTGCAATGCACCCTTTTGTATGTGCCTCACCACACGCCTTCCAGGGATGATTTAGTCAAGTGTATCACTTTTGCCACAGTGAGGTTCCACACATCTTTTTGTTCATACATAAGCATTCTTTGTGATGTATGACCATTAGGAGTTGAAAGTGCAGACTTCCCTTCAAGGTTTTCTATAAGATGCATGTGTGATACCGTCTTCCTGTGATACACATAGTAAATACACAGCTCATTCACAACATTGATGACATGGGATACATTCTTGCAAGTGTGGATTGTGGCATATATGTGCCGTACAAACCTTTCACCTAGCCAGGATTGCTTGCAATTTAAACTACAGGTGTAACAATGTCCCTCTTAACACCTCCCAAAAGTGGCCAGTTTTGAGGAAGATTACCTTGATTCCCCTTATAGATAACTGACAAATCTTTACAGTGGTACACTTGTGTTCATGCAGAACACGTAAATAATTCACAATCACATATTTTATGTCAATGACTCAAGCAATGGTGGTATTATTATGATATTGTTCATGAATGTGCATGCTTCTATCTACTGTTGTCCTTGAGCCTATTGCTATGTGTCCCATTTGGTTGAGACTTATGCTGACATTACATTCATCTTCAAACAACTCTTTTTGCACTTTGCACATCTTCACAATATGCACATACATACTTCCTATTGTATATACCGTCCTTGATAAATATCCTCTCCATTGATCATGTCAGGGTGGTTATATCACAACTAATCATCTCCATTAATATGTGACCTTGTGTGACAGTCATATAATATACAATAACAGTGTGATGATATCAATATATCCACACAGGCGGTGTAATCAACAGTAAATACTATATTATGTACATATGTGATTAGTGTTCATGCTACAACGTTCTTGTCTTTTGGGTGTACATACATTGACATGCCCTTATCTGGTGTACATTACCTTGTTTCACTTGTCCTCTTTATTTCAGTATGCCTAAAATATGTGTACTGTAATTTGCACTGACTTCACTTTCCTATACCATGTTAGAAATGTATTCATTACCTTAAATTACACCCTGGCAGTCATTGTTACTGTCTGCGTAATCTCACACAACAAGCTTGTTCTTAAGTATACTTGTCTGACTTAATATGTTCATGCTGGTTTACATGGTTTCCTGGCCAGTACCACTGTTGCTGGCCACGAAACAAAGGATGTATCCATGTAAGCATTATGCTCCTCCTACTTTTCATCTCAAACCCATCCCCACATCATACATAAAACAACTTCTCTCTAAACTTAAGACTTGCTCCAATGCCCCTGACAACATCCCCTCTATCTTTCTAAAACTAGACAGAATTGCCATTACCATTAGTATACTCATCAACAGATTCATACAGAAATCATATGTCCCTAAACTATGGCGTACCGCCTTTATCCTACCCCTCCACAAAGGAGGCAAAAACAATAACTACTCCAACTTCCAACCCATACCAATTCTATCTCCAATCTCAAAAATTCTTGAGAAATGTATCCACCTCCAGCTAATGCCATTCCTTACAAATAACCAACTCCTCACCCCAACACAACATGGGTTCTGTCCTGGCAATAGCACAGTAACAGCTCTTCTTTCATTTCTAGACATAGTAAACCATTCTTGTGACTCCGGCAATCTAATATCCACAGTCCTCCTCGACCTCTCCAAAGCTTTTGATACTGTCTCCCATACCCACCTTCTTACCCACCTTTCCAAACTTAACCTTTCACAAAACACCATTACCTGGTTTAACAGCTACCTCTCTGATAGATCCCAGGCTGTGAACTGGAAAGCTGGTACCTCTGCCTTCCTTCCGACCTCAACCGGGGTACCTCAGGGATCCATACTCTGCCCTATGCTCTTTAATATTTTCATTAATGACTTCCACACATCAATTCCCAACACCAGAATAGTACAATATGCAGATGACTCAACACTAGTCTGCTCTGCCTCCAACCTCCTTGAGCTTCAAACTAAAACTCAATCTGCTTTCTCGACTACTGAGAAATGGATGCTTCCAAATCATCTCTCCCTAAATGCCAACAAATCTAAAATCCTACTATTCTCCCCATCAAAATCTATCCCTCTTGACAAAACCTCCTTTAAAATTACCAGCCATGCTAACTCCACTATAGAAATTGTTCCTTTCGCCAAACTTCTTGGGGTTACTATTGATGAGCAACTAAAATTTGATACCCATATTCAACTAAATATTAAGAAAACCCATCAGAAACTTGGCATGCTGTATAGAAACTCACACTTCCTCTCCCCCTCAATTAAACAGATCCTTGCCTCAACCTACTTACTTCCCTCTCTGATGTATGGTGCTCCCTTACTAACCAGTCTATCTTCCACCAACTCTTCTAAACTAGAAACCTGCTACAATAAAATCTCAAAGTTTGCAACTTCATCCAAATACTGTACTCACCACTGTGTACCTCTCCACTAGCTGCAGTGAATAGAACTTCCCAATTACCTGGACTACCTCCAACTCTGTACAGCCCACAAGCTTATTTTCAAACCTAATACATGTCCAGCACTTCCTACCATCTTACCTTCATACACCCCTCACAGACCCCTAAGATCTGCCCACCAAAACCTAATCTCAGTGTATAAACCAATTCATCCCACTGGGCAGCTATGTCTATCTTTTACCTTAGCCAAAAAATGGAACTCTCTCCCTCCATCTCTAAGAATCTCTGAAAACTTTGAACTCTTCAAAACCCAGCTCCATTCCTACCTCTCCCATAGTTGGAAGTGCAACTGCTCTCTACCTACCTAACTTCCTTAACTCATGATCACTTTTATCACACTCAAAGTCCCATTCTTTCCTTACTTACCAGGGATCAATCCCTTGATAGCTACTTTCAGATCACTATCTGACATTCCTAACCTATGAACAAATTCTACTCTCTACTACTGTTCTCAACCTACAAACATGTAAATATGTATTATATATTGTATATATGTTGCAGTTTAACTGTTCTTAGTTTGCTATTTAATACTTGTATTTTGTTAACATTGAATTATTTAGCTTTTCTCTGTCTGAATTATGTAGTTTATACTTTGTACTATGGAGCTTTTCTCCCCAGGCCTCCACTGAAAACGGGCTCTTTGAGCCCAGTGGACCTCTCCAGTCACCAAACTGGAAATACATAAATAAATAAATAATGTGCTGCATACATATGTGGTTAGCACTGTTGCTCATCATGCTTAGATGCAAAATCCTCGGTGAGTCATCTGTGAGTGGCATCTAGACATCTTATTAGTGGGCTAAATTTAGGAAATATATTAGCGATTAGATACAAGAGGAAGACTTCACAAAATGAGTAGTATTACACATAATTTCTTAGATTTAATGTTACTACTTCCTGAGTTTTCAAAATTTAACAGTTGAATACTTAGGTAGTGCATACAGTGCCATTATGCTTTGAATTCAAGAAAAAAGCAACTATGTTTAGTACCTTTCTGGGATAAGAAAGGTGCTTAACAAAGTTTTGTTAAGCACATTTCAGTGCTGTTATTCTTTAGTCTTATGCTAGATCTCACCAATAATCACCACAGAAACATTTCCACAGCTTTAGAAGCAGTTTAACACTTTGCTGTCACATTTACATACACTCACACTCGTACCCTCCCCACCCCCCCACCCCCCACCCTCACTCCACAGACAAAAAAAATAATAAAAAAATGGGATTTGGAAATATTTTTTACATCATGAGAAGGGAAGAATGAGAAATCCCATGGTCAACATAGTATTCTAGTGGTACAATGACATGGTAATGGTCAACTTTGGAGATGCGAATGAGGGTAAATAATATGTATTTATAGTGGCAGCTTCACCAGCTAGTTCCAAAATTAATGACTACAATAAAATCCTATAGTTATAGAGGTTAGTCAAAAAATATTGTATGGGATAGCCCAAAACATTAACAAGCCTGTATATGCAACAGGCTTTAATTGACACTGGTAGTCACAGTTTTGGATGCTGTCACTCTAGGAAGCACTGTGCCATCCTTCTGTATTTACCATTACTTACCCTTCATGGCTGTAAAATTGTGGACTACTACCATGTGGAACGAGTCACCACACATGAAGTGGTCAAGCTTTGTCCTCATTTACAGGCCCATGGGATACATGGAGTATCTACAATCTCTGTGGATATCAAGGTATGTGTGACTTTAAGAATTTTAGCTTCAGAGACCTGTCTGGAAAGAGTGAGGGGATAGTCGGGATATCCCAGGCACCTGTCTTAAGGATACTGCACCAATTTCTCAATGCCATGATACACTCTGTAGGGGAGAATATGTGGTTTCAGCATCATACAGGCGTTTTGGCATAGCCAGTGACCTTAAGGTACTGTTAAGCATAGACTGCTCATTGCCCTACCCGCTGAGCAGGGAAGAAGGTATATATTTTTTTAATTCTATTGATAACTGTGCTATTAATATTTACAAAAAAATCTGCTGAATAAATATGGTACTGTATTGGAGATATTGGCTTTTAAGTACAAAAAACAAAAATCATCCAAAAACAGGCAGTATTCTGCAGCCTGTATTCTCAACCTCTTAGCAAAAAAAAATCTGGACAAAGTAAAAAATAATGGGAGGACAAAGCCCTAAAAATAGCGACAATTTTTAAATATTGTTCTTATAAACTTGGAAAGTTGCTAGAATAAAAGGTCTTGAATTCAATGCATTTTCTGAAGGATATGAAACCTTGAAACTCAAATGCCTGTCATTATTTAATGAATTTAGTCCTCACTGATTTGCCACACAGATTTAGCAAACCACAAATTTTATGAGGAACAGACCAAAAATATGAAGCAAAAATCTGCACATTCTGCAAAAATCTGGATGGCTGAGAGGTATGTTCTGTAGATAGACCAACTAAAAATACTCAGCAGTTAAGTGGTTACATATTGCATATTTATTACCATTTTTGAAATAAAATCACTACTACTCAGTAATGGTTTCTACAAGGTATCAATCAGCGTAATAAATAATGTGTAGAGGTAAAAGGCATAAGTTGGGCGGGGCTTGGTGGTAACTGATCTCAGTGCACTCAAAGCTTTTGATCGTGACATAACAGTTGTCATTGTTCCTTCACCGTGCTTAATTCTCCAGTTCATTTCTATGCTGGAGAGCTTAGGTGGAGAACTTGCAAATCCTCTATGTGCAGGGATTTTTGCCTGCTGTTTTTTGTTTCCGTCTTCCTCAAAAATACCTGCCATGGGTAACCTGATGATCCTCACAACCTTCCAACATTGTACGCATGTATGTGTGTGTGTGTGTGTGTGTGTGTGTGTGTGTGTGTGTGTGTGTGTGTGTGTGTGTGTGTGTGCATGTGTGCATGTGCGTGTGTGTGTGTGTGTGTGTGTGTGTGTGCATGTGTGAGTTTGTGTGCGTGTGTGTGTGCGTGTGTGCTTGCGTGTGTGCGTGTGTGTGTGTGTGTGTGTGTGTGTGTGTGTGTGTGTGTGTGTGTGCTTGTGTATGTGTGTGTGTGTGTGGTGTGTGTGTGACTGTGTTTTTGTGTGTGTGTTTGCATGTGTGTGTGTGAGTGTGTATGTGTGCGTCTGTGTCTATGTGGGTGTGAGCATCCTATGACAGAGCTACTAGTAATTTAAGTCCTCACCTTTCAACTAAAAATGTAGGTCCACATCTGGTGTTCAACAGCTAGCTATCAAACAATAAAACTGAGAAAACTCTACCAAAGTGTATTATTCATTTCTTCCTAACAAATACCCCCCCCCCCCGCCATGTATTAGGCATCCTCTAATTACAGGAATAGTTACCTTCTTGTGCATAACTGGCCACTTTATCATAAGCATCCAGCAAACCTTTGCTGCACCATGATGAAATTGGTAATAGATGACAGAAGTCCACATTCTGCAAGATGCAAGAAAATCAATTATTCCTGACTAAATAGTGATCCACTATGCTATAAAATATTTACCAGTTCCACAAGAACAAGAAGGTTTGGGACACTGGAAAAGATTTTTTTGGTGTTGAGTAATTTCTCAGTATATTTCTCTTTTTTCTACATTCTCCTATATCTTTGAAATGTTAATTATTCAACAAACCACTGTTTAGTTAGATCAAATTACTGTCCTTCCATGTACTGACATGATGTTTCTGGGGTCACAGCACTGAAACTGTAATTTCTACTTTTATAAATGGCAGTAACTGATCTGTGATAAAAAGAAATTTCATGTGGCACTGTGATAGTGGCATTATTTCTGTAGCTGTATGATGGCACTGTGATAGTGCATTATTTCTACAGCTGTATGGTAGCACTGTGATAGTGGCATTATTTCTGTAGCTGTATGGTGGTTCTGTGATAGTGGCATTATTTCTGTAGCTGTATGGTGGCATTGTGATAGTGGCATTATTTCTAACTGTTAGCAGTATACAAACGATGCTACAATGTACTTTTTTTGTTATGTAATGGAGCTTTTCTGCCCGGGCCCTACTGAAAATGGGCATCGTCCAGTCGGACTTTCCCGGTTAACAAAAACTAAATAAATAAATAAAATAAATAATTTCTCTAGCTGTATGGCGACACTGTGATAGTGGCATTATTTCTGTAGCTGTATGGTGGCACTGTGATAGTGGAATTATTTCTGTAGCTGTATGGTGGCACTGTGATAGTGGCATTATTTCTGTAGCTGTATGGTGGCACTGTGATAGTGGCATTATTTCTGTAGCTGTATGGTGGCCTTGTGATAGTGGCATTATTTCTGTAGCTGTATGGTGGCATTGTGATAGTGGCATTATTTCTGTAGCTGTATGTGTTTCTTAATCAGACTCAGATTTTGTTCCGTGCCTGTTAAGACAGTCCAGACAAAGCAGAAGTGTGGAATCTGGATTCGGTTTGTGACTATAGCCCCAACAGCCCACTGTATACTCTAGGCTCTGGATTTGCTAACAGCCATTTAAGGATAAAGGAAGGTACAAGTTGTAATGGAGGGATGCATTGCAATACTGAAAAACAGACAGAAAAAATACATATTGCTGCTGAACAATGAAGAAAACTATAGTTATAAGTTGTAACTAAATTCCTCATCACTGTGTGTAACATTGAGGTATAATATAGCTGTGTGTGTGAGAAGCATGCTTCTCAACCTCTTAACCACAAGACATTTGGGCAAAACCAAAAATAATTGTGCATGTGCATATGCGCATGTATGTGGGGGGGGGTGGCAATGGCCTAAAATCAGGGACAGATTTTAAATATTGCTCTTACAAAAATTTGTTTGAATGACAAGTTTTGCATTAATTTTCTGAAGGATATGAAGTCTGCAACTCAAATGTATGTCATTATTTAATGACTTGCACAAACTAAAGAGTAGGTCAAAAGGAACACTCTGCAGGAAGTATTTGATAGAAAGTATTGCTTTAGCACTTATATCTCCTGTTACAAGAACTTCATCAGAATAAAACACATCCCTGTAAAACAAGCAACTCATTACATCCGAGTGATGCCTCCAGGTGCACCTGCAGTTAACTCCTATTGATGCTTCTAGGGATCAAGTATTGCTTGTTCATATTTGCATCAATAATTTCAAAGCCATGCTATGTACAAGGTTTTAAAAGATTTCATCCTAAAGTTTACACAATAGCAAACACAACTGCATTAATATTAGACCTCTGTCTAGTGCAGCAAAATAGATATTAACTGTTGCTTTATGATATTGATTTATATAGATATAATTTTCAAATTTTTTAAAATATTTCAACAACCAAGTAAGAGAGAAAGAACTCCTTAATTTCACATGAAAGCTCTCAGATGAATAAAATGCTGCTGACAATATATGTGTAACTAGAGTGGTTCTTGAGATATTGTAAGTTGTTTACAAAATATTACAAATGTAATAGTCACTGGCCAGGATTCAGTAATCCTCCGTGTAAGACTAAATAAGTCTAAATAAACTGCAGTCTAAGAGTATGATGTCAGCACGCCATGCATATTCATGAGGGCGAGCTGACTCAACTCTAAGGCTAACATGGAGCGTGCACGAGTGCAGGGGGCGTGTCAGACTGCCGAGCAGTCCATATATCCACACACCTGCAAGTGCCTAAATCTGCAAATGTCACCAGACATGAGTGAGTCTGCTCAAATGTGTATATCCCCAACACTACACTCCGCCACATTCAAAACCCTTGTACAAATAAAATAAAATGTAAAACAATTTTTTTTTATTATACCCGATATAGCTGCCCGTATTTGCACGTGTGTGCGTGAGTTTGCCCATTGCTTAGCTACAGTTAGCAGTTTAGACATCGAAGAGGATAATAAACTACTTATATGCAAATTAAGCAAAATAGCAATAGCGTAGTGGTAGAGCCTTCACACAAAGAGGAGGCATTCCTGGTTTGAGTCCCACCACTCCCCATTCCATTTTCTGTATGAAATCTGTGCATAAAAATAATTCCTGACATTTACCTTTTAATTTTTTTAATTTTAGTAAAATGCATTGAAATGGCCTATGTAGTAGTGAATGATATTATATATATATATATATATATATATATATATATATATAAGAAGGTGAAACGGTCATGCATATTGATGAATGCATAAGTAACATATCTAAAGCAATGTGAAGCACTGCTAAGCAACGTTTACCAGTATTAAGCACATTTAAGAATAATTGCCCATAGCTTAGCACTGCTTTAACTAGCGCAATGGCTTTGCGCGGAGCTGTGCATCGCGCCAACTAGCACAAACAAAACATGTTTGTGGAGCTGCGCACCGCGCTAACTAGCACAATGTCGGGCAATGTCAAGCAACGTAGAGCAACGTTGGGCAAAGTTGAGCAAAGTCGGCTAAACACAGCCACACCTCCCAGCCGGTCTGGCCAGTAGTAAAATAAAAAGCAATGACAGGCTTCGAACCCGAGATACTGTGCACCATAATCACAGTACTAAACCACTAAGCCATGACAGCTTTTCATATGGATGCACTTCCAACACACTCATACATATCAATGGAAGTTTACCCATTGCTAAGCACGTTTGCTTTTAGCTGAGATTTTTCAAAATCGGCCAATCACAAATAAGTGTGGGAAATGAGGCATATTTAAGCTCCATAGGTGGGAATAATTGCCATAACTGGTTGTAGCTCCCATCTGCAGTCAAAATGGCCGGTGTTGGAGAGGGCTCTCATTTTCAAACGCAACGGTGGGGCATTGAGGAGTCAAAAGTAATGGTTTGGCTCCTCGTCCATCATCATGATGCAAGACTCCTGCAGGGTCAGTTTCAAGGCACTGAGTACAAAGTGGAAGCCTGGAACCGTCTAGCACATGATCTCACCAGTGCCACAGGCGTCCGTTGGACTGGTGAGCAGGTCAGACACCACTACTCAGATCTGAAGAGATGCAAGGAGGACCGACTGAACCAGTGGATACAGGAGGCCCGTGAAATGGAAAATGCCCCACTACTGAGTATGTAGCCATGGAATGAAATATGTAAGAATTGCTATTATAGTCTATATTATGGATAGGTATGTCTCAATATCCCTTCATTTACTTCACAGCTGCAGGTGTCCATGCTGCGAATCAGCAAGCCTATGCAGATAGGCTGTTAAGGCTGCACCACCAGGCAGGTTAGTAATTATTCTGCATGTACTGTTATATAAAATAAGTGAGAGAGCCTGAAAAAGAGTGTTGAAACCCATTAATAAAGGTATACTAAGTCTTGAATAATTTCTCTGCATTTACTGTAATATAAAATAAGTGAGACAGCATGAAAAGGTGTTGTAACCCATTAATAAAGGTATAATACGTCTTGAATAAAAGTATTTTGCATGCACTGATATATCAAATAATTGAGAGAGCCACTACAAAAGTGTGTAATGTGATTAATAAAGGTATAATTCCTGGAGTGTGTCCATGTCACTTTCTTCGATATGCTGTTGTACCCTTGCATTATAGAAATAGTACTGTTGTATTAAGCGCAGCCAACCCACACTTGGGTAGGCCCATATAAAGTGGATGAAGGGAGTGCCAGTAGCTGTTAAGCATATATACAGTCCTCAACTGTCGGTTCATGGCCGGCATGTACAGGTTAATCTGGCACATGAGTAGCTTGCTATAATGTTCCCTAGAAATGTCAGTGTGCTACTAGAAATGTAGGGTGCTGTTAAAATATACCTGATAATGTCACCTGAACACATCCAGATATGTAGATATGTAAATATAAATGAAATATATAAATATATAGCAGTAACATCTGCATCCTGGACAGTTTGTATGTCAGATACAGGTCAGGTATATAAAGAACTAGCAAAACCCATTTCACAATTTAATGGACATTGCCTAGGGTAATAATACATGTAGGGGATATATAACATCAGTCAATAGGAATGTAGTGTAAACTATAAGTATATATAGGTCATTAATGGAGGTATCTTTTTACACACTACTGTATGTGCATAAACAATGCAATTCCACACCTCAATGGGTATGTCTAATCTCAAAACATTTGTTGGGACATATGTCATATTGGTTTATAAATATCTGCATTTACTTTGATGCATGTACCCTGTTCACATACCACAATCTTGGTTGCCACCAATCAATCCTGCATGCTATTGGAATGTCCACTGTTATTCTATATATGCATGTGTTATGCTTGCTGTTCAACTGTTGGAACTTTGGTGTGTTGATTTAATGGGAATACTACTGCATGCTGTTACAACTAATTTGGAATGCTGTTGGCTATTACTAACCCATATTGTCATTAAATCCTCCTAAACATAGAATGTATGGGAAGGCCGGTCCCAGCGGACCCACCTGTGCTACCTCAGCTGGCGATGGCACCTAGCAACAGAAGGTCCGGTGCCCAGCTCGGGACCTCCTCCTCCGTTGGCCCTGTGCCACCTTCAGGTGGAAGCACTGCAGGGGATGGGGCTCATCCTCCCCATGCAAGTGTGGCCGGAGGAGGGCCACCTATCACCCTCCGAATGGTCCAGGCTGTGGTGTGTAGGGAGATCCAGCGTTCAGTCGCTGATCCTCTATGCCAGCTTGAGGCAAGAGTGGCATGACACACGGGTGAGCCTGCCCCTCCTATGCAGCCCCCAGCACAGCCACCCTCTGGGCTG